>NC_136495.1:95591702-95592722 GCF_053919585.1 Euprymna scolopes | reverse complement strand
CATCACTTTGTAGAAATATATTACAGTAGAATTGTATCAATAAAGAATGATGTGTTGCATAAACACATTTTTTTTGTTGCACCCAGCATTAAATATCGTAAGTAAACACATTTGTGCAAACAGTAATTCATTTTTTTATAACAATGTATATAATTCCATTGATCAGCTGAAGAGAGGTATAATGTCAGATTGTCATCGTAAGTAATGTCCAGGTTTCGAACCCCGCAGTGAGCGTGTCTAGCCACACTAATGAGTCTTGAACAGATGAAACACGTATCCATAAATTACTACACACACACACACACACACACACACACACACACACACACACACACACACACACACACACACACACACACATATTATTTGCCTGGCAAAGCTACAGGGAAGGCAACCAAGCAAAAAAAAAAGACTCAGCAAAATTAATCCCAAAGCAGTAAAACTGAAGTTAGGCTGTCAGGACACTATATGTACAAATGTAGGCAAAGATGGGTATATTTTATTCCTTTGAAAATATAGGTTTTTCTTTTTACCAATTCTCATGAAATTTTAACCACATAATAGTATTATAATCTTCAAAAAGTTTGCAAATTTCCATGTAGTTTTCGTTACCTAGAACAAAAGACATGAGCATTTCAATATTCAATTTTTCTACAATTATAGATATATCCGTATGTATTAGTGACCTGGCAGGGCCACAGGGGAAACAAGCAAGCAAAAAAAAAAAAAAAAAAAAAAACTGATGAAAATTCATCCCAAAGCAGCAAAACTAAAGCTAGGCTGTCAGGACACTATGCATAAAAATGCAGGCAAATTTGGTAATAGATTGGTATACCACCTTTTTGGCGATTTTATAAGTTCGAAATCTAATATTCACCACAATTTAACAAATTAAGGCTCGGCGGAAAGGTGATGACCGGCTATGGGACATTTGATTTTAAGGTCGCACATTAAGAGGATAATCCATCATGCAGACCCTATTTGTAGCACTTAAATGTTTTAATCATAGTCATTTGTTTT
>NC_136495.1:95309202-95579202 GCF_053919585.1 Euprymna scolopes | reverse complement strand
CCCTCTCTCACAGTATGTTGTGTGACTATTTTGTATACTTTCTCGTTGTTTGTTTGTTTCTCTCTCTCTCTCTCTCTCTCTCCTTCGACCCCCCCCTTTTCTCTCTCTTTGTAAACAGTCAAATAAAAAGAAATTAAAGAAAAGATTGGAATAGTCCGTTATAAACACAATAGTTATATAATTAAAAAAAAAACAGAAAGACGAGTAAAATCTGCAGTTAGAGAATAAATTAGTGTGTGTGTATATATATATATATATATATATATATGTTAGGTTGTATAAGGGTGTTTAAGGGTGTTTACTTTGGTCAAAATCGTATATATATATATACGATTTTGACCAAAGTAAACACCCTTAAACACCCTTATACAACCTAACATCACAAGTGCATCTGAGAAGTTTTATAACCGCACAAGCAGAAGGGTCCGGCATATTAAAACAACAGTAGGTTCTTTGATAAAACAGGGGCGTATTAGAAATGAATCTTTTTATTTAGAGCACAATTGAATCATGATACTTGACTTTTGCATTTTAAACTTTAATTCAAGTCATTATTTAAAATATCTAAAAATAATATTATAAAATTAACTTTGGCGTTTATAAAATACTGCTCAATAATAAGAGCTGTATTAATATATACTGTTGTTTAGGTATAAAACATTAATTGGCTACACACGTGCATACGTGTTTCAGCTGTGATTTCTTGATACTGGTGGCCTGATAACCCTGGACTTCCAAAAAAAATCACAGCCGAAACATGTATGCACATATGTAACAAATAATGCCTTATATTAAACTCTTATTCATCAACATGAACGCACACACAAAATTATTGTGATGGGCCGACATTTTTGAGTTCTTCAATTTTAAAATATTGAGGCACTCTAAAAAGTTAACTGCTCTTCATTTTCACCCTATCTCATCATATATGTTTTTTAATCCGGCTTTTGTTTATACGCCATCTATAATTATCGATTCTATCTCACTCCCCACTCTCTCTCTTTTCTCTCCCCATTATATATATTTCTGTGGAAATATACTTTACTTCCTTATAATAGATACCAATTCTTATTTAAGAAGATCAATGTAATTACAGAGCAATATAGAAAATGAACGACAAAAGGCTATATTCCAAAGTTCATGATGTTGACCATCTTATAATTTATTCTTCTAATTCAGTTGACATTTACAATTATTTGCAGTATCTGTTTCGTAGCACAAAATCAATCACTTAATTATTCTATCAATCAGCGAATCTATTTTGCCCTTAACTCATCAGAAGAAATAGCAACAATCAATCCGTCAAAAAGAAACAAAGTGCGTTTTGACATGATTAAAATCCGAAAATCGGAAGAGAAGCTGTAAATACCTCATAATATTATAAGGTATAATAATTATTAAATACCTACAGACACTAGTGTTTCATCCTTTCGGGAATCTTCAATCCAAGGTGTCACGATTAATACTAGTCGATAGATTTGAACCCGGCGATATATATATATATATATATATATATATATATATATATATATATATATATATATATATATATATATATATATATATATATATATATATACAAAAGCAGTAGATGTGTGTGTGTGTGTGTGTGTATAAATATGTCACCGATGAACTCTTAAACTACTAGTCACAAAACTTTGAAATTAGCATGAAATAGCGATCATACACCAAGTATAGTTTATAACGAGAAAAACTATTGTTTGGATGGATGACGCGGACAGACATATCGGCAAGTCGAAATTAAACTGCTCATTTCAACTTGCAGATATATTTTTACTTCTTTCTACGCATGCTCAAATTTAATTCATTTCCTCAAGTCGTTTAATATTAAATCTTTATTACCTATCGTGCGATAGTTACATTGGTAGGAAACGCGACTTTAGCGTTAAATGTTTTGGTTTCGATTCTAGTTGATGGTACCCAACTTATTACTTTTTTGATTTTTGAAATCAGTACTATATATTAGGTACAATACGATATTCTATAAATAGTTGGCTTTGTAATAATAAATACGAAATCTGCATGAATTAAAATATATTTAAACGTATTTTACGAACCCCGCTATGTTTATTAACAGTCAAAGGTAATTAACAAGGAAATGGTAAAAAGACTGTAATTATTTATTAAAAACCGATAGGAATATCGTTGATTAGTAATATTATTTAACTAAGGATTACGCGTAATCACTATTATTTTTTTTTTTATCTATTTGAGTCTTGTCGGATAACTCTAAAAGCCATCCACATAAGTTTTTACAGAACTTTCAATAGCGGATCAGACCACGAAAAACACTGGCGTTAATGAGCATATTCTTTGTATATTATTTCGCAATTTATAAAGGGAGTAGCAATATGGAAATAAATGAATAATAAAAATAAATCATAGTTAATATGACAGGTGAGATATAACTATTATTTTAGACACCGAAAATGCAGATTTTGCATGCACTAAATTACAATGCACGACTAACGGTTTTTGGTTCTCTCTGAACAGACCGATGCAATATTCTTTGATTGTATGCCCTAAAAACCCAAGTATAAGTCCCAGTACTAAGAAATACGAGAAATAGCTATAAGTTTAAATATGATTGGATACCTTCACGCCCCCAAATTTGAAGGCCCATGGCTATTACCCTTCCTCATACACTCCACTAGATCGATGCCAGAATTAAATCTCTTGCTCTCGTAGGCCCTTTTGAGAGCAGGCGCCCTGGAAGAGAAGGTTCATTAGATTTGTAGTGGATACGATCTAAAGCGCGCGCACACACACACACACACACACGCACACACACACACACACACACACACACACACACACACACACACACACACACACACACACACACACACACACGCGCGCGCGCGCGCGCACACGCACACACACACACACACACACGCGCACACATGGCAAAACAGCAATATTCCCAGCTGTTATTCATCTTAACATTTATTTCTTTCAACATGTCAAAAGTCCACGTTTCTTACAGTACCTGTTTTATAGCGCAGACATACACACATATAATTATTACTGAAATATATATATATATATATATATATATATATATATATATATATATATATATATATATATATATATATATATACTAGCAGAAGTACCCGTCGTTGACTGGGTTCAAAAACAGCCTACAGAAAATGGACTGTGATTGCCAAGAGTGACCAACAAAATGATGTTTCCTTACAAAGAGAAAATGATGTTTTCCTTACAAAGAGAAAATAATAATATAAATATACAAGAAATAAATGTTACCATAGTAATAAAAGTTACTTTTATGGTAGAAAAGTTCACTGCTTTGTATTTTTAAGTAGTTTGTAAAAAAAAAAAAATTTTTTTAATTCACGAACAGTTAAAAAAAAAATCAAAATGGCAGCGACCTTGAAAGGGAGAGTCCCGTTTTCAATTTGAACGAGGGGCACCTGAGCATTCTGTGTTAACAATTTAAGAGAGTTCCGTCAACGTAAAGAATATTTATAAACATATTTTAATGTTTTCCGTTATTTTGTGCTTGAGGAATATTCGATTATGGCATGTGTAGTTTATATAAAAATTCATTTAAGTAGTTATCGCCTTAAATTTCGTTTTAATTTCGGTTCGCTGAAATTATTTCAAGTAAAGAGCATTAAAAACTATTTCAAAACAACAAAAAAGCATGAACTGAACTTTTATTGACTATGGTAACATTTATTTCTTGTATATTTATTTTTTCGGGTAGTCGTTTGTTGGCTTTTCTGCTAAACACTCTTACTAAATAATATCGATGAAATATCGAAAAACAAAGAAACAAAAACAGTTTTGAAAAATAATGAAGCTTTACTTACTTTAGTAAAATAATCCGAAACAGCAAAATGGGATATTAAAAAAGTAAACACGTAATTACTTTAGTTTTTACACGCAAAGAGTTGATATCAATATGAATAAGAAGAAAATGGCGCCCTTTTCAAGCAGAACAGATTCGTTTCAGTTTTACAGCATTGAACGGTGTAGTATTGCGCCGTCGGATTCAGGGTTGTACTATTGTAATGTAAAGAACACGCAGAAAGGGTTGTAATCAACTGAATTCCTTCCAGTACACTGACAAAAAAAAAGCTTGAACATATAAATAAAAATAAAAATGTTATGTACATGTTTTTAAAAAGACACGTAATCACGTGAGCAGAATTTTTCCCTTCTTTTGACACGATAGCAAGTAACGTTCTTATTTTTTATTATTTATCTATTTATCTATTTTCGAAAGAGTGCCACGTGCAAGTGGAGAAGGAAAAAAAACAGAGTTATGCAAAATTTGTGTCGAGAATTGTCTAAAGTTCCGACTTATTTTTTTTTTGGCTTTCACTTTAATAAGAACGTGAATTTGTGAGGTGAATTTATTCGACACAATATGATTCAACTAATAAAAATGAATAAAAGCTTACGTGAATTAAGATTAAAGTTAAGGTGTTATTGTGGACCTTCACCCCTTTTTAAAAACCTTGTTAAACTTTGTGACATATTTACATTCTATGGAGGTCAGGCGCGAACGAACACCCAATAATTTTATTATACGAAAAGTCTTTGTTAAAGTTTGTGCCATATTTCCATAGAGTACAGGCACGAACGCAGATCCCACAATTTTATTATACCATCCCTATTTAAGTTGAAACATACTTATCAAAGTATTCTTATGTATATCTATATCAAAACCCCTTGTAAACGTTTTTTTTTTTTTTCATTTTTTATTTCCATACTTTGGGGGCTAGGCGCGAACGCAGACCCCACACTTTTTATGAACCTCCGTTCTGCCAGATCAAACATACCCATTCCTGATCCTCGATACATCTTCTATCATTATATGTAATCAGTTTTTTTAAAATAGTCAACCATATAGGAGCCTATTTGTGACCACACACACACACACACACACACACATACAGACGTTCAGCTTTATATTATAGATATATATTTCAGTTTTTTGAATGATCAGGTAGATGAAAAGCCGGGTATCCCAAGCAGACACAGCAATGTATGATGTTGTAAACGATGAAAAACGTGTTCGTGAAATCACCGCATGCACGTGAATACACGCATTCATGTATTTAAAGGACAAAATAATGACGGGGATTCGGAAAAGAGTCCACATCGACTTTTAACAATTAAAAAAAAAATTTTTTTTTCAAAACAATTCGTCCGCAGAAAGCGGGGTGTGTGTAAGTTGGGGCTCACTGCACTATTATACCTCCATTGTAACGTGGACGCTTACTTTACAGTCGGTGTAACTGATTCCCTAATTCAAATGTACATGTTATTATATTATAATAACTAAACATTCTTAATAAAGTGTCAGCTAAGTGCACATTTTACAGTGATATACAATTTTATTGTGTGTGAGGTAAGGCTTCTTGCTGCTTCGGTTGCTTGGAGACTTGGGTAGAAGTACCTGTCAAAGACCCGTTCTCAACAATACCCAGTACTTGTCAGACTGAGGTTTACCGCCTATGTAATACCTTGGAGGTTCACTCTTTCAGGCTTGCCCCTCCCCCGGCTTTCGGGTGGAATAAGTTCATTGTTTACTGCCTGAGGCGCCGCTATTGGGGAATGCCGACGGGGCTGCCCAGGCAATTCTTGTTAGGTCAGAGCGTTCCTTCTTTAGGGGCGCTGACTTTACATTTCCCACCTACTGATCTTGTGTCACATCATATTGTGGTGGAAAGCATGTACATACTACAATGGAGAAATAATCTCCCAATCGGGCCATTGAAAATAAATAAGTAACCGTTGTCTTTCTCGATAATCATGTCACTACTAACTTGCCTCCACACGAGGACAAAGATAGACACAAGGTCGGTTTTCAATTAGGAAAAATTTAGGTCCCCCAAAAATAACTTTTTGGATTGTGACAAAAAATTTAAATTTCCACAGTCTAGAAGGATTTCACTTTCACTGACCAAAACATATGAAGTGTAATATCAGAATAAGTACTACATGTCGCTCCTAACCAAAAGGCCAAGTGTCAACCGCAACCGCTTGGTAACCGACATTAATATGTGGTAAAAAAAAAAAAAAAAAAAAATGCGGCCTCTAATCAAAGATTTATGGTCGAATTTTATAAGAGTTTAGATCGACAAAATTAAAGGTTTTTAGTTCTCTCCCTCTCCAAAAATTTCGACACCAGGGTGGGAAAGTGGGATTGAGAAGTCAGTGTCCCTGAAGAGGAGCAGGAGCACTCTGACCTGCAAAAAAAAAAAAAAAAAAAAAAAGCCTAGGCATGTCGGCATTCCTCGATGAGGGCGCCTCAGACGATTAGCAATAAGCTAACCCCTTCTCACAGAGAGAAGGCACAGCCTGGGAGGGTGGACCTCCTAGAACTACACAGAATTAAATTTCCACTGCAAAATCACCAGGGACTGGATGGATCATTGCAGGAATGAACTAATCTGTTGATTTTGAGGCCCAGGATAAAAATCCGTATCCGGAGATCGGTACCCCCCCTCCCCAAATTAAAACAAAAAAACAAACAAAACAAAAAAAAAAACAAAAAACAAAAAAACTAAAACAAAACAAAACAAAAACAAAAAAAAAAAACAATAAAAAAGCGAGAAACTTCGATTAATGAAAATGCCATGAATTTAATAACAAATTAACAGAAAAAAGAATAAAAAGGTACTTACATGTCTTCGAAGATGTAGGTATTTCAAACAGTCGCACGGTGCCAATATTCAATAAGTCTATTTACTTTCAAAGTCGACCATGCGTAAACAAATGTCACGCATCTATTCGATGAATATTATTTTAGTTATCATAGAAAACTCAATGTATAAGCAATAACTTGTCTGTACATCTACATAGTGTTTATAATATCGTTGACAAATATGTATATTTCATTCCAAATGTGTCTGGCTTCAGGCGAAATTTCCGTGTATATGTATTTATACATATACATACAATTATATATCTATATATAATTTGCCAATGTGCATGTGCGTGTTTGTTTGTTTTTTTTTCTTTTCTTTTTTTTTTTTTTTTATCTCAGTCCTACTTTTCTCTTTCTATCCGACTGACAATTCGTCTGCGAATACAACTTCCGAGTTACGACGTAGGATAAATGAGTAACTTGTCACTTTTTTTTTTTTTTTTTTTTTTTAACAAAAAAGGACAAATTGTTTGTTCTCTCTTCTTTTCATTTAGGAAAGAGAAAAAGAAGAGTTCCGCTTAGGTATGTTTTTTTTTTTTACTCTTCGAGGCGTTCAGCATTGCTATCGTTCATAATAATGATGATGATGATGATGATGATGATGATTATAATGATGATGATAGCGGTGGAAGCGGTATTCCGAACGTTATGTTACGATCAGAGGGAGAAGAATAAGAATTGAGAGAGCGAGCGAGAGAGAGAGAGAGAGAGAGAGAGAGAGAGAGAGAGAGAGAGAGAGAGAGAGAGAGAGGAGACTAAAAGCGATAAAGAAATAAATAGAAGGAGTAAAAGCCGATGAAGGTGAGGAATGTGAGATCGTTAGAAAGAAATGAAAACCATTCTAACGGAAAGCCGAAGAAAGACAAAGAAAACGACGAGAGAGTAAATTCGCAACAAGGATGAAAGAGGAAAATAAGGGTTGGAATTAAGAAAAACCCAAACCCCTTTTCTCTCTTTCTTCCCTTCTCTTTCTCTTTTTCTTTCTCTTATTTTCTACCTCTCTCTCCCTCTCTCTCCATTTTCACAATTTCACTGTTCCTACTTTTTCTCTTTCATTTTCTATCAGTATAGCTACCCCTCTCTCTTCTATTATAATTTAACCTCTATGCCCCTTCCTTCGTTGTACACGTCTCTCAATATCCCTGTCTTTTCTTTTTCTCTCATTTTCTCTATGTCCTCATCTACCCTCTTTTCTCTTAATCTCTTTTCCCCGTTCTTTCATTTTCTTTTTATTTGCGCCCCCCCACCATCTTTCATATTTTATTTCTATCTCTCCATCCTCTCTTTCTCTATTCACCCTTTCATTTTCTTTTTATTTACCCTCCCTCTCACATTTTATTTCAATCCTTCTAGTCCCTCTTTAAAAAAAACGCCTTTTTTTCTGTTTCTCCCCCTCTTTGTTGCCCTACCACGCCTTCTTTTTCCATCTCTTATTTTATTTCTATTCCTCCGCCCCTCCTTTCTTTCAATCTATCTGTCTCTCGTTCTATCTCCTTTTACTTCAATACTCTCTTTCCCTTTCTGTTAGGCATTTTTGTACCAACTTCGAAGATGAAGATGCTGCTACGGGCAAAGGAAATCGGCACGTCTAAAAGGGACAAATTCTATAAAATTGCGCTAGTGATCCGCCGCATTCGAACCTGACTGTGCAGTGGATGTATGCATGTCCACGCCTGTACGGGTGTTTATGTGTGCGGAATCACACGAGTATTTACGCGTGTGCGTGCATAACGTCGATCAGACCCCCCCCCATCTCCCCAGGAATTCTTCAGATGCGTCCAGTAAAGCTACGCGCTTAGTTTACTCGCCTCCCCAAGAGACAAACGAAAAAAAAAAAAAAAAAAAAAGAAAAAAAGGGCGCTCTGGATTGGGAAAAAAAAAATAAAAACTTGCCCCAGTTTAGAAGGATTTCTCCTGCACTTACTGAGAACAAAGTACTGCGTTTGGAATGAAATATACATATTTGTCAACGATATTATAAATACTATGTAGACGTATAGACAAGTTATTGCTTATACATTGCGTTTCCTATGATAACTAATCGTGAAAATCGATCTCACGATCTAGTGGGAGGTGATTTCTTCCTTACAGTCCCTTTCCCACCGAAGAGACATTGCTAGCCTTTTTCTGCCCTATCTTTATTTTCATGTAAGATGTCCAAGCAAGTTCCCTTATCTGGTCCCTTTCTGTAAACTATTCACAACAAGAACTCGTCTAGCTACAACCATTGCAAAGAATTTTGCTATCCTTTTCTGTGTACTTAAATGAAACGAAATTTCCATGAACAGAGTTTGTTTCCAAGAACTTCTCATTTTAGGATAGATTACTAAATAACTGCTTCCCTGCAGAATAGAACATAGTCGTTTGCAAGTTCACTGTAAAAAAATATTTATCGAGTTGTTCTCTTACGTAATCAAATTTTTTTTACTCCATTCATCGTTTTCAATCCTCTCATAGTATTGGTTCTCATCTAACACTCCCATTCTTTCTTGTCCTCGTGGGGTGTTTACCTTAATAAGTGGCGCATCATTAGTATCAACTGCTGCGGAGAGGCGAAAGGCGTGGAGGTGCCAATTAATCATACAACTCATAAAGTGACACAAGGCAAAGAGGTAACGGCTACAGC
This sequence comes from Euprymna scolopes, assembly GCF_053919585.1. Taxonomy (NCBI): domain Eukaryota; kingdom Metazoa; phylum Mollusca; class Cephalopoda; order Sepiida; family Sepiolidae; genus Euprymna; species Euprymna scolopes. The sequence continues at coordinate 95,569,870 of NC_136495.1, read as the reverse complement.
TAAGAAGAATGACACACACAGATGTTCGGATAAAGACGATAGGATAAGACGATGTCCATCGTGTTTTATTATTTACCAAGCAATGGGTAAAATGTACAGCGATGGATATCAGGAACAGCTGGAGCGAGAACAGGCGTCTCACAGTATTAAAATTATTGCGTATCTGAAGTAGGATGACATGCTTCAGGTTGATCTGAGTCGTATAGACGGGGTCTGATGTTGGAACTGGCAGCCGGACGTCAGTGAGTCACAGGAGCTGGCGGCTGGAAGCGTTGGAGCTGCAGAAATGAGCTGGGGAGCCGCATGGAGTGAGCTGGAGGCGCTGCAGGAGTAAGCCAGAGTCGTTGAACTTTGCAGAAATGGGCAGGGAGCTGCAGGAGTAAGCTGGAAGCTGCAGAAGTGAGCTAAAGTCACTGAAAGCTACATGCGTGAGTTGGGGAACCGCTGGAGTGACCTCGAGGTACTGGTCACTGCAAGAATGAAACTGGAGTGGCAGGCTATGAGGGAGGTCTCAGGAGGCAAGCAACAATAAAGAGTGGAGTGTGCATCGCATTCTGGTAGTTTGTGTATCGCATAATTAGTTTGTTGAGTAGCCCTGAAAAGGGCTGTTTGGATAGTGCTGGTGCTGCTCCTGGGTCCCCATGGCGACTGGGTCCGTTGACTTGATGAGAGTCAAGTCGAGATTTGGGAGTTTTCTAGCTCTCGGGTCGAGTTGGTTCGTTCTTTAGTTCTCTCGCCCACTGCAAAACCTTCGACACCAGGGTTAGAAAGTGGGATTGAGAAGTCAGCGTCCCAGAGGAGGGGCACTCTGACCTGGAAAAAGGGTCTGAGCAGACCCGTCGGAATTCCTCGGTGAGGGCGCCTCGGGCGATTAGTAATAAAGAGAGAAGGCAAAACCTGGAAAGGTGGACCTCCTAGAAGTGTACATGACTAAACTTCCAGTTGAAGATTTGCTGTGATAGCGCTTGCTTCATGGAGAGCTGTTCGTGCTACTGTCGACTGTCGCTGGAAAACAAACAGTGTGCTGTAATTAATTTTAGACGGGATTTCTTACAGGCAAAAATATCTTTGCCGTTTATTATATGTATATATTTCATACTCCGCCCCCCCCAATAAAAAGCATGTTATTTTGTTTCGTTGCGAAAAATTGAGTTTTGTGTTTTGTTAGTTGTTGAAGAAAAAGTTGTTATTTTTAGTAAACATGGTTGTGACGTATTTTCGGGAGTGTCCTGTTTCCGCCGATGGAATATTTTTGTTTACAAATATAGGAGCGATTAGCAGCCACACCATGACACAACAATCAATGGACGCACAAACAGTCTCAAAATGCTATATCAAGTTTTTGCGTGGAACACCAACGAACATTCTATCTCTTAACACCATCCTCGGGTGTCTTCAGTTTTTCTACATAGGAGTTTGTGGAGGGCAGTTTTTAATAGCAAATAAGAATCCGTTGACAATGAGTAAATAAGTAACTGATAAAAATATGAATAACAACAACAACAACAACAACAACAACAAAATACATACTGGTAGGCTAGCGCTCAGGATAAAAAGGGCCGCCAACCCGTTTATACACCAGGCCGGAAGAGGTAAGCAATGGTGTAAGCCTTCCTAGCTCTGAAAGTGACACTCCAACTATGACAGAGACTAATCAGGGTTGGCCATTAGCCTTTGATATATATATATATATATATATATATATATATATATATATATATATATATATATATATATATATATATATATAAACGTCATGTCTCCCTATCTCCAGCATATCCAGCAACAAAATAAGAAAAAAAATCGACGCCTAAAAGCCCAAACATGGTCTATTGCATAAAATAAGATACTATTGTTTTGCTAACATTACTTCAAGTTTGCAAAGTGGAGCAAGACATGAAACGAAATCTTTACTGAGAATCTCCAATAAAAAACGACGTGAAGGGTTGATACTTCTGACGACAGGAAATGTGAAACTGCAGTAAAGTTTCAAGTTAAACCATATTTTTTTATTTATTGTGACCGTGTCTTAATGATGGAAAATATTCACATCTCCCAGACATCTAAAATGTCAGTAACATTTAAATTATCGGAAGTTATTTTATTGAGTATCTTTGATTAAGCCGACTGTCAAAATAGATAGAATAACGGAGTATATACAGGATGCGTACGGACACCTTAAAGACTTTTAGAAAAACAGAAAATGTTAATTCGTGAAATGAACCATTTCTTGTAACAAAGCAAATAAATATATTATTTCGAGTCAATGATAGAAGTAACTGCAAGCGTTGATCAGGTAGTCTTTATTTATGTTGTCATTGCTTGGGCCATTGCTTCTATCGGAGAGGTCTTGGTGTTATGAGGATGCTTATTAACTTCCTTCTCAACGACGGCCCACACGTAATCCAAAGAATTAAGGTCTGGTGAGTTAGAAGGCCATAAGTTTGGTGTAACAGGATCATGAAGTTTTAGGCCATTACATCCTTGGTTTTGAGACCTTGTTGGAAGACATATGCTCTTCTTTTAGTTACATTGTTTATCCAAAGCTTAACAATCGTTGGAAGAGTCTCGACATAGGCATCTGCAGTGACTCTAAGGCCCTGCGCAAAAAAAAAAAAAAGAAAAAAAAGAAAAAAAAAAGAGGAAACCGGATGCTAACAACACCGAAAATCATCACTGGTAACTTTTATAAATCTTGCAATTTCTGAATTGCTGTATTCCGCTTTTATAGATACTATTACATCGTGTCTTTTCATTTCATTTGTTATAGTAGTATGATACATGCGATCTCCTGAAAACAGAATAAATAAATAAATAAAAATTAAATTAAAAAAACATTAATTAGTATATTTTTATTTAAATTACAAAAACATAAGTGTCCTCAAATAACTTACGCACCCTTTATTTACTCACTGATATCTACTTATATAAAGTATGTAACTTATTTATATGTGTGTATGCATATGCTTCACCTCTAAACTAATTAACCGATCATTATGAATTTTGGAACACAGCTATAGGACGCAAGGGGTGATAATGTGGGCTCGATTTTGCAAGCCTACAAAGTGTAATTATTCAATCTATGACAAAATACTTAGGATATCCCTAATAAAAACGTTATAAACTTCGTAAACTTCGATTATAGATATAAGCGAAAGTTGTCCTGTATTAATAGAAAATTATGGTGAAATCCGGGTGCAGTTAATTATATAAAAGTTCAAAAGCATGTGTTCGAGTTATATTATACTCAACATACTCGAGAATTTTATGTGAATTATCAAAACCTTCCATAATTTAGGTCGTCAGGCTAAAACAAAGTTGCCGCTATGACGTAATGCCAACATACGATGGTCGTCCTAAAAGTAAAGTCTTCTATTTTTTTAACTAAAAAATTGAAGGTTCAAATACTCTACATATTAAATTTCTATTCTGTAGATTAAATATTCAGAAACGAGTTAGGTAAAGCTTTTTTGAACTCATAACGACAAAGTCACTTATATATATATATATATATATATATATATATATATATATATATATATATATATATATATATATATATACTAGCTGTACCCGGCCACGCGTTGCTGTGGCGCAGTTTGTTAAAATGGAACACATTCCTCAAGAAAAATTGCATTTTTATTTTTTATTATTTTTTGCAATTTTTTTAATCAATAAAAGTTGTTATTTTTTTTCCCCAAAAAAAGATTAATTTTTTACCATAAATTGTTAGGTGAAAGTTTTTTTTTCAGGAAAACTTGCACTTTTTTTAAAAGAAATTCGGCAGTAAACGTTTCCCTTTGAAAACGGAATTTTTATTATAAAAAGAACAGATTAATGCTTTACATGAACACTGTAAATAGTTCTGTGAATGTAGAGAAACGTTTGATTCTTTTTTTCAAGAGAATGTACAAATTATTTTTTTAACAGATGTTCAGAAAATAAACAGAAAAATACTTCCATCATTAATTATGCAGAAAAATAAATAAAATGTTGATTTAGTGTTTCAACATTATGCTTATAAATTACGATAAAACTTGCTGAGTATGCGCTGTTTTACGGGTTGTTGTAAAAATGGAACGGAAACTTAAATTTCGCTCCGTTTTAATCTTTCTTAATTTTTTAATTGTATCCCCCCAAACGAATATAATCAAACCAGTAACATTCAACAATTGTACTTTATGTGTATAAAACACAAAATATATATAAAAAAGAAGTTAATAACGAAAGAGAAATAATTCCATTTTTAAACGAAAAAGTCAGTTTGGTATATCTTTTTGTTATTTTTTTTACATAAGTCCAGCTTACCATTCACATTGAAAATGGCGACATTTATAGGTTGTCGGGTATATTTATAACGAATAAACACTCCAATCTAGTAGATGTATTAGAAGTTTTGTAGGAATTTTTGACACCCCTATCACGAAACTGCGAATAAAATATAAAAAAACTCGTAATCTCTCTTTTAAAAGTGGGTTGTTTATTTTCTTTATGGATTATACTTCCAAAATAAACTATTAAAGTTATTTTAAAAGTAATAGAAATATTCTTTTATTTAAAAAAAAAACAGTAATGAATTTTACTAACTCAATATTTTTCAATTTTTAAACTTTAAAAATCTATCAAAATTTTTTATTGATTCTATTTTTACGATATTTTCAGGATCAATGTGAAATTTTATGCTCTTTCCAATAAACCGAATATAATATTTTAGACAAACGTTTTTTTTTAAATTCACGCCCCCATTTTCAAGTGTCTATTGAAAAGTAAATGATTAATTTACTCACCAAAGTTTTATATATCACAAATTGAAGAGAAAATGTCAATAAATAATATATTCCAATTTAAAACAAAAAAAGTAGTGTTTTTAGACATTTACCTGTAAAGTCCGAAGTTTAAAACCTTTTTAAAAAAACACGTTGTTTGTTTTATTTTAATGAAACCTTGGTCCTTGCTCTTTAGGGCTTGAGTTACATTTTTCGAGGAGTTATAAGCTTGGAAAGACGAGGTGGAATTATTAACTATTTTTCACGCAATTTCTGACACACCAACCAATCTACCCATGTTAGAACGGCTTTCGGAATAGACACCCCTAACCTTGTCAGCATACCCGAAAAGTTATAAAAGTTCACGTGTCGAATGTGAACGATGAGTTGGACGTAATGTAAAAATCTATCGAATTTAAAAGGGAACGAAATTCAAATTTCCGTTCCATTTTTACAACAACCGTAAAGCAGAGCATTCTATGCAAATTTTACATAACTTACTGTATTAATGCTATTTTTTTTCAAGCAAAAAAAAACAAAACATATTTAGGTTTGGCTATAAATTCCTAAACTCATTTCACCCTAAATAATTTAGGTGACTGAAATAGGAACCTAATTGAATCTTTAATTTCCTGAATAGTATGTGAGAAATTAATTTTTCTTCGAGTTATATCGAATTCATTAATACGGACTTTAGGGGCTTTTTCGTAATGTTCCTATAAAAATTATGTTTTATTGTTACAAATTACGATGCTTTATTTTTATAAAAAAGCAAAACTAAATTCATGCGTTTTTTATTTACTACTGAAAACCATAACTTTAGTAAAGGTATTTTTTTTTAAACAAAATAAAACATTTTCACTAAGAATTAAGTAAAAATAATTAGTTCATTATATTCTGCGATCATTATTTGATAAATACTGAAATTTCCATTAAAATTGGTTAATTTCCTGATTTTTGAGAATTTTAAAGTAAAGGGATGGGTCAAAATGTTTATACACTGAGCGTCAGCATTCATTTTTTCGATGAATATTTGATAGGAAAGCGACCACGTGTGGTTAATTTAAATTAAATTTCAATCACATGATTACATTATCAATAATCATGTGATTAAACCCATTGAAAATTTACCGATATTGTAAACATATTCTGTGTCGACGTGAGACCAAAATATCCTTTACATGCAGTGTTGGCAACTGAGATTTAAAAAAAAAGACGAGTTCAGGAGAAAGAAATCTCCAGAAAATCGCTAGATTTTTAACTTTTATCGTCTAAAATTTTCAGAAATCGCTAATTCACCCCCCCCAAAAAACTCCATATTTTAACTTCCTATCATAAAAAATTATAAATATAGTATATTCAATATATAAAATGTTCCGTGTTTTCTCACTATATGTTTCTGAAATTATATTGAAGCGGTTAGCTCCCCAGAAGGCTTACATATTTTATCAGTTAGTTCTACCTGTTTTCTCAGAGAGGGTATTTTTTTTTTGCAAGAAATAAATCATAAACTCAAACGTTTTATAATAAAAGTTAAATTGAAATATACTGCAAACTAAACATCACAATAATGGTGCAACATATTTTGAAATTAGAAAAATAAAAAAACAAAAAAACTTTGTTTTAGCATGTTAAAAGTATTTAGGTTGGTAGATAATAAAATTCTACTGTATTGGTATAAGTTTTTTTTCTTTTTTTGCTGTTGTTTCTTGCTTTTTACAATTTTCGACTAAATACTTCTAAATTTAGCAGGATTGCTTAGATCGTATTTTAAACTAAACTTCGGAGGTTGGAATGCCCCCCCACCTAAAATGTACTTGGAAAAATCGATTTTATAGCGAGATTTAAGAATGGTTAGCCGAAAAAAAGGTGAAAAACAAAACAAATAATCAATAAATAATTGTTACCAAAGGCAATAAATGCTACTTTTTTTACTTACATGAATGAGTTTATTTTATGTTTTAAAGTATTTTCAAGCGCTTTTCTTTATTTTTTAATCTAAAATTGCGGGTGTGTGGGTGCGAAATATCTCCAGATTTTCAAGAATTCCCCGCTAGATTGCAAACGAAATCTCCAGATCTAGCAGGAAAACCGCTAAATTGGAAACACTGGTAACGTGACAGGAAGCGGTAATAAATAATTGTCCCTAAATAAAAAAATGGCCTCTCGGTACAAAGAAAACCACCTATTTATCATAGAAAAATTAAGTATAATGTTATCATTAAAAAGAAATATATAAAAACACACATGGATATAATAAACATATTATACCAAAACGTGGAAGCCATCCGTCCAGTGGTTTTTTAGACTATTAATTGCGAACGAACCAAGAGTTACAATTATATATATATATATATATATATATATATATATATATATATATATATATATATATATATATATATATATATATATATATAATTTTAATTTGTTTTTGCATAAGCAGTAATGTGTTGCTACACAGTCACGAGCATATTTCGGTTTTCTAGTATTTAGTAACTAGAGACCTCTTCAGGCAATTACACTTACATTAAGGGAATCAATAACGAATCTAACAGTAACAACGAGATTCGTTACTGATTTCCTTTATGTGCGCATTATTGCTTGAAAAGGTCTCTAGTTACTAAATATTAGAATACCGAAACATGCCATGACTGTGTAGCAACACAGTACTGCTTATGCAAAAACAAATTAAAAGTATACCCTGCTCTATCTCGGTATTGAGCACTCTTGTATTAACCTCGTTATACTTCACTGGTTACCTTATCTCTAGAAAATAACGCCAAATATATATATATGTATGTATATATATATATATATATATATATATATATATATATATATATATAGTGGTCAAGGTCTGGTGTGGACGTGTGTTAAAAGCACACAGATGTCTTAGCGTCTTCTGTGCTTCTCCCAGACAAATCAACCCCACATGCACGTCGTGACCACTGCCACGCAGACGGGGCTCTGATGAACGGCGAGTGTCCTGCGCCGTATAACTGGACCTCCACTGCCTTGTGAGCCAAGGTTATTTAACCAAAGGCTAAGGGTGAGGTAACCCTGACAGAAACCCCAAGAGGAGCTTTGGCCCTGTAAGCTGCGGCATATATGACCCACCGGCGTGTGGAATGTGCTCTGGTCCCCAGCAACCCAAGTTCCAGTCATGGATCAAATGACATGGTGGATGGAGAGGGCTCTGTAAGCCGTAGTGAAGCCAACCTCCCTAGGAGAAGGAAAACTCTTATATAAAACCTGCGATGACTGTTGCATCCAATGATGTTGACTTGCTCTTCTTTTTGGATCAATGTGGTAGTTGTTTAGAGAGTGGGATTGTCTCGGTGCAAAGTCTTTCCCCACTATAACAATTCTCATGCACAGGCATTGCTCGATATAAATGAGATACACCTTTTACTATCTCGTGTATATTGATAGCGGGAGGAAAGAAAAGAAAAAGGCTGGCTGTAGCCTAAAACGGCAAAACATTCAATGAAGTTTTAAAATATGATTATAAACGTAAATGGCAATAAGGGAAGTGGAACTTCCAGGGCCTGGCTCGGTAGGTGTTTCAGGGCTCCACAGCCAGGACCCGGTCGTCATCATGCTACTGCGAGGAAATATATGACATGTACCATCGGCTGTTGGAATGTGCAGACGCTGCTTGACTCACCGTCAGCAATAACGCGTCCAGAGCGTAGATCTGCTCTTGTATCTAAGGAACTTCAACGTTATGTGGCACTTGATAGACTATGTGTTATTCAGAAAACGTGAGTTGAGAGATATCTGCAGTGTTCGTTTCATGCAGGCTGCAGAGTGCTGGACCGACCATCGGTTGGTCCGTGCAAAGACTAAGTGTGTTGTGAAGCCCAAGATGAGGGGAGCTAGTGTGGCTATCCCAAAGCGACGTAATGTTGCCCGTCTAAGGGACAATATTGCGTGGGAGAAATTAGTTAAGGAGATGGAAGAGATTGATTGTGAAAACACTTGGCCTACTTTTAAGGAATCTGTCTATGAGGTATGTGAGAGAGTATTAGGTTATTGTGAGCGTAAACATCAGGATTGGTTCAATGAGAATGATACTGAAATTCAGTCTCTGCTTGATTCAAAAGCCAGGGCATTGCACACTTATCTCGGGGGTGGTTTGACGGATGGTGAGCAAGATGGATTGAGGGACACGTTTAAGGCAATCAATCATGCAGGATGAATGGTGGAGACATAAAGTTGAGGAAATACAGCTTTGGATTTAAAGAACACCAAGGTCTTATACAGCCTACTGCGTGCGGTTTACGGACCATCTAGATCACCTATCACTCCTCTGCGCTCGAGGCATGGTGGGGATCTTCTTCAAGACCCTACCGACATTCTTCATAGATGGAGGGAGCATTTCGATGACCTTCTAAACAGACCTTATTACGTTGATCAGGAGTTTGTTAGGTCGATTCCTAGCAATCCGGTCAGGGATATCTTGGCAGAGGTTCCTTCTCTCCAGGAGGTTGAAACAGCTGTCCATAAGCTGAACAATGGAAAGTCTCCTGACCCGAATCGTTTGCATGCGGAGATCTTTAAATGTACTGGATTCACGATGATGCAACGCTTAGCGGACTTGTTGCAGACTGCTTGGCAGGATGAGTGTATTCCATAGGATTGGCGGGATGCATTGATGGTAGAGCTATACAAGGGGAATGGTAGCAGAGATGAATGTGGAAATTATCGGAGCATCTCTTTACTGTCAGTAGTCGGTAAGGTGCTCTGTAGGATCATGCTAGACAGAATGCTTAGAAAATCTTCCCTTTGCAAGCAAAGGGAATGCCTCCTGGGTTTGAACGTATTCGACCATAACGCTGTTTTATTTTAATCGTTTTTTCACTTTTTTCTTTTTCTCCCCGTAAATTGAATAAAACGCCATTTTAATCGCTTTTTCGTTCTCTGTTTTAAAAATTCCCTCGATACAGCTTTGAGAAGCGAGGGTCGAAACCTGTCAGCTGGCTCCCCATTCCTTTTTCTTTCCTCTCCTTTTCCCCCTTTTCCCTCTTTTTGGAGAGAAGATTAAAGGAATATATATATATACATCTATATTTATATATATACAAATTTACTTTTAATCATGAATCATAAAAGTCTTCTCTTCCTAATTGCAATATATATATATATATATATATATATATATATATATATATATATATATATATATATATATGTATATATATACATATATATATACTTATATATATACATACACACACACATATATATATATATATATATATATATATATATATATATATATATATATATATATACTTCAAAATAGTTTTTTTTTTAAATCAGTTGGTATGGAAACCTGTGATTATAAGGGTTACAAAATATTACTGGCGGTAATATTATATAAGTTATCCCATCTAAATAAGAATTGCTCGATATGCAAGATAGAGCAAATAAATTAAATTGTGATTCAATGAATTTCAAAAAACCCTTGTTGAAATGAAATGGTTTAGTTTCATATCAAAGATTTTTATTATTCTAAGCAAGACAAAGAATACTTTAGGATATTAATCTCCTTAACCTATAGGGTTTCGATGTCTGTCAGAGGAGAGTAAATATTATCAAATATTTATAAAGGTATGCACCCTATTTGCTAAAGTCAGTGAGACATGGAAAGTCAAAGTCAGCATAATTAATTTATCAGAAGTCCTTTTCTGTAAATCTTCTTGCTACAGGACTTCTGATAAATTAATTATGTTGACTTTGACTTTCCATGTCTCACTGACTTTAGCAAATAGGGTGCATACCTTTATAAATATTTGATAATATTTACTCTCCTCTGACAGACATCGAAACCCTATAGGTTAAGGAGATTAATATTCTAAAGTATTCTTTGTCTTGCTTAGAATAATAAAAATCTTTGATATGAAACTCAACCACTTCATTTCAATAAGGGTTTTTTGAAATTCATTGAATCACAATTTATATATATATATATATATATATATATATATATATATATATATATATATATATGTATATATATATATATATCCATGTGCTGAAACGTTTTCATCCTAAACTCTTCGCAATTCTGCAGAATGTAGAAACTATGTACAAATAAAATTCAACGTAATAGTGTAATGAAACCAATCATCTAATAAACCACACAAAAATGAACACGTAATTAATTAACGCTCGTTTTTCAAAGGAATGTGCAAATTAGTTAACCCATCATCTAATCACTCGCATATTTATGTGTGAGTATATTAAGAAGTCTATTTTAATAATTTTTAAATAGTAAAAGTAGGCTTTTAATATCAATGTCAGAGAGAGAAAAAATAGATGTGGGTAATTCTAAAGTTTTCTTATTAGTACATAAATCGAAAATTTGAAATGATAGTATTAAACTGACACCCTAATAATTTGGACTTTAAATATACAATATTATACAATCTGTAATCCTAGGCATTTCATTATATGTATATATTCGATCGACAGTAGACATTACTTTGATCATAAATCGATACATTTTCAGGGATACACTTGAAACTCAACCTGTACAATTGTTCCCTTTTTTCATTTTTCTTATACCACCACACGCACAGATACACGCGCGTGCATACGCATGTGAGTCTATGATTATCAACTAATAATGATGAATTTCTTCAAATTTGACATGTAAAAAATCTATCTTATGGAAAGCATAAAAGCATAGAAGTTATCAATCGTGTATTTTCGTATTTCTACCGTTTATCCCCGTTTATCAAAAGTGTTTGTTTTTTTAAATAAAAATTGAATGGATATGATACTTTTATGAAAAAGGTGACTTTTTCAACTTTGCATCTATTTGTATTCAAGTACAAGTCTGTCCCCGCGAAATCGCTCCTCCTAATATCAAATAAAAAAACCTCTACGTTTTGTTAATGTCGATATGATTCGCATAACCTTCATCACGCAATGAAGCAGTTAGTGTGTGTTTATTACTTTTTGACATCATCGTATGTACTAGCGTGTCATGCTTTTTTGGAAACCTAAATTTAAAATGAACGAAAATGTTATTTAAAACTCAAAAACATAATCAATGGTCGAAAATATTCAAGGCGCGTCGAAAGCCGTGGAGCGACACGCACTTCTTAAGAGCGAATGTAGGGCCGCGCAAATGAACTTCCCAAGGTTCAACGACCTTTCACGGCTTATTAGAAAGGAACTCTATAAGGAATTGGAGAAGGGGGCCGCCGACGACCCGCTCGACGAGCGTTTGGGGTTGTCGAAGGAGCAGATCTACTCCCGGTAGAGCTGGGCGCCAGGTTCGAATGATCTAAAAATTCTGAGTTTTCCTTGACCTAACGATTGGCCGAAACGCGTTACCCCTCAATGCCATACTGAAAAGTGCCGGACTAATGTGGTCGTCCGGGTGTCCCCGTTGCAGGACATCAACCGAAGAAAAGCCGGAATACGCGTTCATTGAATGCAGCAAACAGACAGTACTGACAAGGTGACGGCTCACATCGATCCCGAGCAGCCTCACTCACTGGCGTGTCCTACGTCATCCACAGCGGCCAGAATGGTGATATGGACGTTTGGAGTACAAGAGGAGCGCGGGGTTGAATCTTTTGCCGACCAGAATCTAGTCCTCTTCATCAAGCACTAGCTGAAGGTAAAGATTAGATGTGATAGGAACCGGAGATGGATCCAGATAGCGAGTCTGTGCGTGCGTAGAAGTGCCAAGTTGGAGTTTGTGTTCCCCGCCTAGACATGCCGCCCACAGTTTCAGATCCTGTCAGATTCCAGACCTCTAAAACAAGTGCTTAGATTAGGTTCTTTCTAACTAGTGAATGTCCCCCTCCATAGAAAACCTTCAAGATGCCAACATCCCGATTGTTTCTTTTCATCCCAGGCCACCCCAAAATGTGATCTAATTTTGGAGCAACTTTATATACCTCCACACAACTCCCCCCTTTTTAACCCTGTCTAGAATTCGGTTCCATTTAGAGGCCAACCTGTTTGTTTTCGGCCCCAGCAAGCTGGAAAACAATGGGCGGTCTACCATTTAGAAATGATTGGGCGAGTTCCACTAACATATTTTGTTTATTTTTTTTACTTTTTTCCTCACCTACGCCAATGAATTAAATAAACGATTATATTATATAATTTTATTTCTACTCAGATTTTATATTTACATTGTATAAAACAACAACAGCAAAAAAAAAATGATTTGATTTGGGAATCTTAAGTAGGACGACCCCCGGTGTGTGTGTGTGTGTGTGTGTGTGTGTGTGAGTTGAATGATAACACGAGCTAGGATTAGCATAGATCAGCAAATGTACGATGACGAAGATGTCCACAGACCCCTCCCCAATTTTTAATTGATCTTGTTCCATTTTTTTTGTTTTTTATTGTCATGTTTTTGTAACTTTTTTTGTTTACCCCCCACGAGAGCAGAGTAGGACACATGGTCGGTTTTTAATGTGTGTGTGTGTGGGGAAACAAGCTCCTCAAAGAGTGACACCCTGAGTAGTAACAAAAATAACAAAAGGTATTAGCCATGAAGGATTTCTCCTCCACTAACCGAGACCAAAACAATGAAGTGCAGCATCAGAACAGATACTACACTTTAATATTGTCTCGAAGGCCAAGAACCCTTTTTATTTGTTGTTTTCTATTTCTTGTTTTTGTAACTTTTCATGAAAAATGAAAAATATATCGTCGAAAATGATATTTCAAACTTTACAGTAATATATCACCCTATAGACTGACAGTAAAATTCCGTTTAGAAGCAATTAACGATATAATTAGTTAAATACATCCACCATTGCTACAAGGAGTAAGAATCGGGTCTTTATCAGGAACTGTGATAAGCGTGATTTGCTATGAATTGAATGGCTATCCTTTTGTGCACAAAGCGAAGGCTGTAATATCGTTATATAATACATGAAGCGAGAAGAGCAATCAGGGCCGATTTCCTTGTGTCAGACTAAAATGTGTGCAAAAGAAGAAATCAATATGATATTGGCATCAAAACAGGTTACAAACATGGATTCATAGAATACACGATGAACAAAAACGTCTTTTTGACTACATACTACACTGGACCGCATTCTCTAGATTCCAACTTATCGCAAATGCAAATAGAGGTTGAAGACACAATACATGGATATCAGTTTCTTTTTCTAATATTTATACTTTTCTTTTTCTAATATTTATACTTTTCTTTTTCTAATATTTATACTTTTCCTTTTCTAATATTTATACTTTTCTTTTTCTAATATTTATACATTTCTTTTTCTAATATTTATATTTTTCTTTTTCTAATATTTATACTTTTCTTTTTCTAATATTTATATTTTTCTTTTTCTAATATTTATATTTTTCTTTTTCTAATATTTATACTTTTCCTTTTCTAATATTTATACTTTTCTTTTTCTAATATTTATACTTTTCTTTTTCTATTATTTATACTTTTCTTTTTCTAATATTTATATTTTTCTTTTTCTAATATTTATATTTTTCTTTTTCTAATATTTATATTTTTCTTTTTCTAATATTTATATTTTTCTTTTTCTAATATTTATACTTTTCTTTTTCTAATATTTATACTTTTCTTTTTCTAATATTTATACTTTTCCTTTTCTAATATTTATACTTTTCTTTTTCTAATATTTATACATTTCTTTTTCTAATATTTATATTTTTCTTTTTCTAATATTTATACTTTTCTTTTTCTAATATTTATATTTTTCTTTTTCAAATATTTATATTTTTCTTTTTCTAATATTTATATTTTTCTTTTTCTAATATTTATACTTTTCTTTTTCTAATATTTATACTTTTCTTTTTCTAATATTTATACTTTTCTTTTTCTAATATTTATACTTTTCTTTTTCTAATATTTATACTTTTCCTTTTCTAATATTTATACTTTTCTTTTTCTAATATTTATACTTTTCTTTTTCTAATATTTATATTTTTCTTTTTCTAATATTTATACTTTTCTTTTTCTAATATTTATACTTTTCTTTTTCTAATATTTATATTTTTCTTTTTCTAATATTTATACTTTTCTTTTTCTAATATTTATACTTTTCTTTTTCTAATATTTATACTTTTCTTTTTCTAATATTTATATTTTTCTTTTTCTAATATTTATACTTTTCTTTTTCTAATATTTATACTTTTCTTTTTCTAATATTTATACTTTTCTTTTTCTATTATTTATACTTTTCCTTTTCTAATATTTATACTTTTCTTTTTCTATTATTTATACTGACTAATTCTTTTAGTTTATTTTTATGTTAGTATTCAACATGGATTTTAAAAAAATGTGTGCATCAAATATATGCATCTGTTTTACAACTTTAAGTTTAGAGAAAGTGGTAGCAAGGACGAGAAAGAGAGAGAGATAGATAGATAGATAGAGAGAGAGAGAGAGAGAGAGAGAGAGAGACATGTGGCTAGTATTTTTGCGTTATGGTGAAGGGCAGAGCTTCCTTCATGATGCCGGTATGATAATACTTTTTTTTTTGTTATGCTCTCATTACATTTGTTGTTTTTATTTCTTTTGCAAACTGATTTAATGAGTTGGTTGGTTGGTTGGTGTCTTCGCTGGGTCATTTGGTGATGTAATTTCCCGAGGCATTTAGGTGGACACTCAAATGCATAATCTATGAGATGTGTGTGTGTGTGTGTGTGTGTGTGTGTGTGTGTGTGTGAAAGTGAGAGAGAAAAAAGAAAGACTAGAGAGAAAGAGAAAAAATAGAAAGAGTAGAAAAAAGGAGAGAAAAAAAAGACAGAATAGAGAAAGCTAAAAAGATGGAATTGGTCTTCTTAGATCATGACATTGGTCTCATTATCTGACATCAACTTTATATATACACAAAAGCAAAAGCTGGTGAAGGAATTTATGGCGCAAACAACAAACCCGGCTGGGAATGATGACTTTAAGGATGGCAAATATTGGTAGGCTAATTATTCAGTGTTGTTTCTTTTCATTCATCCCACGGCATAAGGTTCAATCTTTACACTAATATGCTAAGGTAATTTCTTGTACGTACCTTATCACTCCGCCCATTTTTCAAAGAGAGAATGGCCTGATCACTGAAAATGTAATGCAAAATATGTAATTAAAACAAATTCGTGAAACAAAAATTGCACGTGAAACTCGAACAAAAATACATTTTCTTGGCTTTCGGGTTTCGTGTAAAGTATCTATTTTGTCCAAATATGGGGTAATACGATTTTCATGAACCCGGGCAGCATCAGATTGTCTTGCTGTTAATCATGAGGGTTAGGTGTAATCGGGGGGGGGGGGGGGGTGTTGAAACTTAGTCAAAGGATCAAGATCCAATATGTATATTTCAAAGATGGCAGAAAAATAGACCTCTCAGTGATAATTGAGATGACAGTTCCCCAGCGAAATATTAACAAGTTATCGCTGAATGAAAACCTGTTATTTCATAGAAAAATGCGAGCATGAAAAGTAATATGGTTAAGATCAAACTTAGAAAACTAAAAGGACTAGTTGTTAAAACTGAAAAAAGAAAAAGACAAGATATTCTAGTAAAAAATATAATAAATTTATGACTTAAAATATTGCAGCATTAAGAATTTATATATAATTTTAAATTAAATTAAAAAAAATTCTTAGTGCTGCAATATTTTAAGTCATAAATTTATTATATTTTTTACAAGAATATCTTGTCTTTTTATTTCCAGTTTTAACAACTAATCCTTTTACTTTTCTAAGTTTAATCTTAACCAAATTATTTTCATGTTCACATTTTTATTTTATGTAATCTATTTTTCCGGGCTTTGCTTTGTCAACAATCCTAAAAACAAAAAACAAAAACATTATTACCAACTTCTTAAACTGACAAAATAAAAAAAAAATCAAATAAAAGAGGTAATTAGGTAAATACATAGTCAACAGTTTTGGCCGGTGAGCCAAGGCGAAATGTCGGTTGATTAAGCACAGCGACGTTGAATTATCAGCGACAGTACAGCTGAGCGACCGATCGGGACAGCAGTGAATTATTATCCACAGTATAAACTGAATAGACGTAATCGTAGCGACAGGGCCAATAACGCGGGTGCGAAACAAATGAAAACATTGCAAAGAGGGCAAAATATAAGACACAATATATATAAATATAATATATATATATATTATATATATATATTATATATATATATATATATAAATATATATATATATATATATATATATATATATATATATATATATATATATATATATATTATTGTTGTCTGCGAGAATTGGGTATCCCACTTTTTCTCTACATTAGCACTTTGCTACAAACCAGGGGGAATTTTCTTTTTATATATACCTTATTACGTCATCATCTCCGGCGCTCAAAATTGGTTCAAAATCCCCAAGCACGAGAAAGCTAATTAGACTTTATTTAAAGCCAAAAATCCTGCATCTAGAACCCGAATAATCGAACGTTTTCATTTCACGATTGTATGTGAAATTATTTCATGCAGTTATTATTTTCGTTTATAAGAAATTGATCTCTGAGTTATTGATTATTGAATTGCTTTGATTGTGGAGAAGCTGAGAGAAGCGATTTACCAACGACACTATAACATATAGGAAGAACTCAATCACAGCGTCTGACAACGAGCGGCTAAGCAAAAAATTAAGGATATTGCCACACAGACTAAGGATTGTGCGCGTTTTATGTGCTCTGAGCATCAGCGCGGTAATTCCAGTGACCAGTGAGTGTCTGATTACATTTTAAAGCGTCCACCACTAGACGAAGATAAGAATATAGTCACGGGGACTTAGGGTTAGCCCCTGCGTTTAGGGATTGGAGACGATCTTGTTAAACTAATTGGTTCCATGAGGCAGGATTATGCAAACACCCACTCGACCTAGTTACAATAGTACAATAGCATCGTGGGGTTTGCCTTCGTGCTGGACGTTCATAGAATGAAAATATGTCACAAACTTATAGAAAAGTTTTAATGATAGACCCCCATAGCAAGCTCTATTCTGAAATTATTTTGCAGAAGATACAGTCGTGGAATTTTCACTGCCCCCCCCTCGTTACTACTACTACTACTACTACTACTACTACTACTACTACTACTACGACGACGACGACGACGACGACGACGACAAGATAACGGCATCATTTATTGACATCAAAATTGACCATTCAAATTGAAGTATATTTTAATTTGAAGGACTAATTTTAGTGTCAATATGTGAATCTGTTATTTTGTCTTCGTATAGGAGATGTGGTATCGGGAATATAACAAACAATTTATTTCAGTTTCAAACAACAAACTACATGACCCTCTTTATGTAATCTCGCTGGATTTTCTTATCCTTCTCTGCCACGTTTATCTCTTCGCTACGCGAAGGATTGTCTTTGATAGACATCCGTATTTACGGTCTTCTTGATAGAACCTCCTTGATAATCCACTTGTTATGAGAGTAAACATAAAAGTCACACGGAGCAAGACCAAATAGATATGAAGGTTGCAGCAGTACAGTAGCTAGTAATATTCGGAGTATTCAGATTACTGTTCTCATCTTGACTGTTATTCCCACAACGTTTCGACCGATGTAACTTCGACATTCTTCAGATGCATCTTGTCGAACTCGTGAATCATCATGCCGAACTCGTACGCAATTTAGAACGAAACAAATAGTATGGAGCAGTAATAAGCAGCAAGATTACACATATAAAGCAAGAATAGATTCAAGGTTTTTAAAATTTATACTTGAATTGTCCGCAAAGACAAGTAGTGGAACAAATAAAAGTGCCAAGTGACAGTCTTCTGGATGTTGAAGATTCAATCTTCAGTACAGGCTATAATAAGAATACAATCAGGAATTACTTTAGATTTGTATCCGTGTATGGTTCGAAATTCTGTATAGATTCAAGTGTTCGACCTAAAGATTCCCGAATTCGACACACTTGATGAAACATTGTTAGGAAAACATAAACAGACTGCAATGTCTGCAGAAACTATGATTACAGTTAAACACTCTCAACACATGTTCCTATTTACAATGCCACCCCACGGGACAGAGTTAGACACCAGGGTCGTTTTTTAATGTGGAGAAAAGGAACAAAAATAAAAATTGTCTCAATCGTGAAGGATTTCTCCTCCACTGACAGAGAACAAGAAATTGAAGTGCAGCATCTGAAGGACAGATACTACACTTTGATCTTGTCCCGAAGGCCCAACACATGTTAGATAAAAACAAAATCTGCCCATTTCTTTCTCGGCCCAAGCACCTATCACACGTAGCTTCGATATTTTTCACATACATCCGCATGTTCGTTGTTCTATAGTAATCTCTCAATGAGAACACTTTGCAAGCCAAGTATAAATTTTCTTCCTCGTACAAGAAACAGTTCTATAAAAGAAGGCAATGGACTTGTCTTTTTTACGTGGAACAATAAAAGATGTTTGTCAGAAGTATGCTCCTTATGTAATTGTGCAATAACATTCCGAACAATTAATGCTTGATCATGCAGTTGGTAACGAAATTCGCGCGTCCCACCCCCGATAAATCCTCTATCGGTATGAGAGCTAAATATCTCCTAAGATGGAGTACTATTGTCATATCTGAAAAGGAGCCGCTGAGAGCATCCTTTCCTGTCCTGACAGAGTACAACACAGACTTCGAAATCTGGTGGGCCATGTCCTTATCTCCTTCTTGTTTACCTTTTCTCACAAAAGAAATGCTACGAGCCAACCTATTGTTATTTTCATGGCAGATGACCAGTTAAGCTTCAATCTATCTTAACACCATGTAAAACATTCACAACAAACTCATCTGCAGTTACAGTCATTGTCAGCAACATCTTTTATACACTATCTCTGCTTAAAACTAATCAAATATTCAATAAGCAATGTTTCTTTTCGCAAAAACAATACCAGAATACAATACTCCAACTATAACAGGGTTGTTTTAAGTCCAACGTAAACAAGTTATTGCGCTGTTCTCTTAGATAATACTGGTCAACAACAAATTTGTTGTCTGAATTTTTTTAGCTGGTCTATGACGAATCTGATACGCTGGATTAAAAAATCACATTAGTTTTGCTAAATCAGGTTGTTGTTTTTTTTAAGCTATGGCCACATGTCGTTTTTTTTTACGTTTTTGTTTACATGCATGCATGTGTGGAGCATTTTAAAAGATGGTGGAGATAAAATGCCATGTCGAATAATTGTTTTGATTGAAAATGATTATTTGAATGACAAGAAAAATTCAGGTCCAATAGTTCTGGATAATTATGTGGAAAAAGGATCGGTTTGAAATTATAAAACCCCGAAATCACTAAAAAAATTGGTGCTCAGTATAAACGAAGAAGGTCTAGCCTATGCGGAAGGAATTGATGCCTTGCAAAAAAAAAAAAAGGGGAAAAAAAGGGAATGTTGTCAACGATCATCTTATGGACAAAATACTCTTTCCACTGCTGCACATCAAGCTCAGCTTCATCAAGCAGTTCACCAAGTCTCTGAACAGAATGGCGACGGCTTCCCTTACTTGTACCATGTTTATCCAGGATTAACCATGAAGATTTTGATGACCTAAGTGAATCTGAAAGCGTGGCAGGTATATTTTCTAGTAGTGAAGCACTTTCTTGGCTACAATAAGGCCAGAAACTACGCAGAACTTGTCAACAACGACTGCTTGCAGAAACTACGATTGCAACATGAGTGTCAAGATACACTACTTATGGATCGGTTTCCTCAGTTTAATGAATGACGAGAAGGGGGAGAGGTTCTCTCAAGACCTGAAAGAGATGGAGACCAAGTATCACGTTGGCATGATGTATGACTACTGTTGTGTGAATCTAAAGAGAGACCACTTACCGCTGAGCATTCTAGGAGTTCGGAGAAATGGAAGGTCAGCCCCTGAAATTTGAACAATGGTGGAGCAACCTGCAATTTACGTGTATTTACTTTTATCAATGCCCACCATTTATTTTACAGTAATCGATTTTTCTATCAAGTAATCGAAATATGTTGTTGGCAAAACATTTTTTCTCTGATAAACATATTTTGGATGATATGTGTTCACAAAAATCAGTTGATAATGCCACAAAAATGTGATCAATTTTATCACAATATCTGATTTATTTTTCAAATCATCTTAGCACAAAAACCTGACGTAATGATGAGGAACAGATGCCCTGATTCAGTAGTGCAAAAATGGCTTAAACCAGTTGTAGAAATCTAGACACCATTGAAAAAGTAAAAGAAATGTTACCCAGTGTAATCAATTTCTAACCAATCTACACCATTACCGATCACCACGGTGTTTTCTCATCGGCCACATGATAGTCATTAACTCTTATCC
The DNA here is from genome assembly GCF_053919585.1 of Euprymna scolopes. Taxonomy (NCBI): domain Eukaryota; kingdom Metazoa; phylum Mollusca; class Cephalopoda; order Sepiida; family Sepiolidae; genus Euprymna; species Euprymna scolopes. Next base: position 95,548,774 of record NC_136495.1, on the reverse strand, counting down.
ACGAGTGCCCTCAGGACTTTGATAAACGGCGTGAAAAAACTTCCCTGAGAAGAAAATATTCGCTAAGTCGTTTTGAATAAGGCACTACATATGTAGTTAACATGATGGCAAACAAATATATAAGAATTTCAAATATGGATATTTCCTGTGGAGCAGCTTTCTAGTGATTAATGTTCTGCAGTAGTTCATGGGCACTAAACACATCCCTGAATATATCCATAATGTGATCATTGATAGTTTTGAGGTCATTAAAGTTCTGTGAACTTCTAACATTGTTTAAAAACCGTCTCAAATAAAGAATGTAGTAGCTGTACTTTTTAGTATCACATCTATCGTAGATCACTCTTTCCCTCAAACTCATTCTACTGTTTTAAGCGATTACACGTATACAACCGTAAAAATAAGCAAAGTAAAAGTAAATATTTTAGATTTTAGATTAGGGATCCATTTTTAAGGTTTATTTCTACTATAGTTTTTTTCTTTTTTTTTTTTTTTTTAAATTCTGAGCTGTAAATGTTTTGCTCTCCAATCCTCCGATTAAAAAAATTTTTTTTTAACCTCATAAGAAAAAGAGGTTTCCCCTTGCTTTTTTATTTAGTTACATGTTATAATATAGTTATAAATGTCCACCCAAGTACGTTATTTTACAGAAAAGCCTCAGTCAGTTTCAGTGCAGTTTTTTTTATAAAAAACAAAAACAATGACCTGTTATATTTCTCTTGTTGCAGTTATCATCGTTGTTTCATTAACAAGATTAACAAATTTGACCTTTTAATAACTTTATTTTACTGTAAACATTTTGTCTACAAACAACTTTTTACTGCCTACCAGCTAGTCAGTGTTTGGAAGAAGAGCCAGAGAGAGAGAGAGAGAGAGAGAGAGAGAGAGAGAGAGAGAGAGAGAAAGAGAGAAAGAGAGAGAGAGAAGTAAGCTTGTAGTTTTAGGTTGAATACGGAAACATCTTTACGTATTTTTACATCGTAAAATGGGTCCTATGTTTAAACTTTTGTGGTTGTTTCAATACTCCTCACCCACAAGAAAACGGAGTTCTTAGGAAAGGTTTTATTTATTTATTTATTATTATTATTATTATTATTATTATTATTATTATTATTATTATTATTATTATCATCATTATCTCACTAGAAGGTTCTGGTTAGTGCTTTCTTCTCGGTCTTTCCATTCTCCCTGACCCTCCTTACTTATTTGGCGTGGTGCCAGTTTATGGTGATACACACAAAAAATTGGGCGGGGGTGAAGGCGGGCCGCAGTTTGTTTAACTTACAATTATGCAGTTTCAGTTTTCTTGATTCTATGTGATGTTTCTTTGTGTTTTGCATTTTGTGTTTATCTGTATGTCCGGCTTGTGCATGTACCTCATATGTGTTAGTCTCTTCATTCATAGGTTTTTCTTAATATTTCAGTAGTTTTTATTATTGTTATACGTTGTATCTTCTCAGTCATCCTTCTAATTCCAATCTCTCCCATTCTCTTTGCAAAGATTTTCGGTATTGTTCCTTGTGCTACTATTATTATTGGTGTTATCTTTCCTTCATCTTCCATATCCCTTTGAGCTCTCTGGCCAGTTCTATGTATATGCTCCAATTCTTTGTCTCCTTGAGCTTCACTCTGTGATCTGCTAGAACGGCAAAATCTACGATCAGGTAGGATTTTTTCATTCCTGTTAACTATTATGACATCTGGTCTTCTTGCTTGGATGCGTTTATCCGTTTATATATCCATGTCCCATTTTCAAGTAATCCTGCCGATTTGTGCTTGTCCCATTTGTCTAGATGTTTAAGATGCAGTTGTTTGCATAATTCCCAGTGTACTGCCTTCCCTAACTGACAGTGCCTATTTTTATATTCTTTTGGGCTAGTTTTCTGCATTCGCATATTATGCGGTTTATTGTTTCGTCTCTTTGTCCACAGAGTCTGCAATTAATTTGATGTGGTTGATTCTGATCTCGTTATCTTGTACGGCTGTTATTAGGGATTAAGTTTCTCTGTTTAGATTTCATTTTGTAGCCACGATCACGTGTTTTAGTTAGTCTCATCTTTTGTAACTCTTATGAATCATTTGCGTAGCTCTTTCTCTTCTCATTTTTCTTTTTTCGTCTTATCCCTCGCCTCTTTTTTCTTTGTTTTGTTCGTTTTTTTTTCAGTGTCATTTGCTGCAGTAAATATTCTTTCGGTATTTTGGGTTGTGTATTTTTCTAATTCTTTTTTTTTGTCATTCACACAGTTTCTACACAAACCAGCCCTCTTTCTTTTCACGTAGAATCATTCGGCATCATGTTTTGGCTGTAGTGCATTATGCATAGTAATGAGTTTTCTGGTCTTCTAGTCAAAATGCCTCAGCTTTCTTTAGTCCAACCTATAAACGGTCCAGAGTATCTTACTGGTGACTATGCCCCTATGTTTATGGATTTTGTTTCCTTTCTACAATATAGTTTAATTTCAACGAGTTTTCTTGTTATTCTGAAGCATTCTTTTCCAATTTTCTCATTCATTTATGTTGCTTTGATGGTGTCTGCTTCCAGAATTTCCAAACATTTGTAGCCGTCATGTTCACCTAATGCCATCATCTCCGTTGTTTCCAATTTTCCCCTTGATAATCTTGCCTGGTATTTTATACATTCTCAGGCATTGTAGTATGCTTTCATGTAGTCGATCCATGCCATGGCTATGTTGTTTTTCGACTTTTTACCTCCTTCAGGATCCTTTGGTGTTTGTATAATAGGTCATGTGTTCCTCTTTTTCATTTATGTTCTTCTAGGAGTAGTCCATAATTATGAAGGGAATGATGAATTTTTTCCCTCAGTTGTACTGTTAGCATTTTCTACATTGTAGGTAAACATGTAATAGGACAGTAGTTGCTGTGTCTTTTTATATCGGTGCATTTCTATCATACCTTTGGTCATCTATTTTGGCACGTCTACTTCACGGAGACATCTTTTCAGGTTTTGGATTAGATTTTCATGTAGTGTTGTGAATTCTTTGAACCAAGATACATGTATTCCATCGTGACCTGGTGTTCTCAAGTTTGCCATATAACGTTGAGTTGTCTTGAGAGTTTCGTTGCTGATTTCATTCTCTATCCCTTCAATTTGCTATAAATCTTCCTTCATGTCTTTCAGCCATTCGACATTTCTATTGTGGTCTTGTCTCTTTTCTCATATCTTACCCCAATAGCGTTTTATTTCTGTTGGGTCGTTCTGTTTTTGTTTTTCTTCCGTTTACATTTTTATAGAATTAGCTGCCATTGTTTTCAAAGTCCTGTTCTGCTTGCACTGTTCCGATTTGTATCTGTGTTGTCTTAATCTCTTTTGTTTTTCTGTTATGTTTTGCTTTAGTTCTTCATGTTTTTGTTTAGTCTCTCCTTGTTAGTCACATTTCTACTTTTACATCCCCGTTTAGTCGTTTTCATCTTGTTTATGGCTGTAACGTCTTTTTTTAAAGTCTGTTTATCTGCTTTTCCAGCCTGAGGTTTAGTCGGTCTATTTTTGTTTTCCGGCTTTTCTACTTTAAATTTCATACTTATTACTTATTGTCTTGACACCTGCGAAAATTTAAGGTTTTAAATTTGTAATCGTATCTGTTGGGATGTATAGGAGGACCTTATTCACCTTCTCTGTTTTTGGTTTTAGTTTTTTTCTACTCTTGGGTCCTTAGAGATTGGAATTTTGGTTTTTCTTTATTTATAAGTTGTATGGTGTTTTCTGCTTCATTCTCGTTTAGTTCCGTTGTATCATAGATATCCGTCTCCATGTTTCCTGTGTTTAAGTTTTACAGGCCTTCTATATGAGGAGTTTTTTTGCGTTAGGTTCTAGTGATTGTTATTTCTTGGTCTGTTCCACTAATTGTTATTCGTTACATTTTCATTAGTTCTAGATTTGAAAGCCAACCTCTCTTGAGAATAAAATTTGCTTGGTCCGCAATTCTTTGTTCCGTTTTATGGTAGTCATTGAACATGATCCCACAAATCTTACATCCGTTTCTGATATCCTCGGTCTTTGGGCTGACTTCTGTAATAGGATTCCATTATCAATGTGAAGTGTTGAGGTTAAAGTTTTCCTTTAAACTACCAAATACCGTTAAATGTTCATGCAAAAAGCAAAAAGTTTTTCTTCTTTAGCTTGCAACGTTCTGGGCAAAAAACACAAAATACGAATTCATTTTTTCTTCCCGTTTCGACGATCGTAGAAAATCCTTCTTTTTTCTTCCCACTGACAAGCGAATTAACCGTACGTTCAACCGACAAACAATCTCCTTCCCCAAACGAAAGAAATACCAGCTTTTTATATGCTCAAATTTGACCGCGTCTTAATTTGAATATGTCACCATTTTGTTTCCAATCGATCGGGTTTCGAGTTTGAGTGTCGGTAACTTTTCACAATACGCATACGTCACCTTTAAACACTGATTTCCATGATTGTTATAACACAGTATATTATCTTTTTTTTTGTCCATTTATTCATCCTGGTGTTTGATTTATTTGATTCCCCTCTGTTTGAACTAAATTATTTTTGCACCTGAAATTAGAAGGGTTTCTTACCTGTTCACTGTTTGTGATATTCTTGGTTCTGAAATTGAAAGAGGAACCAACATTCACAGGATGATGACCAGTTCCCCTACGCTGGCCACGAGGCAGCACTTGCCGATCATAGCACTCAGATCTTTCTTCTGCATCCTACGTTGCGTATAATTTATTTGGTGCATAGTTCATGTTGAGGTTTTGTGGCTACATTCAGCCCAGAATTGTTTTACCTGTGGGTTTGTCACAAGGTAGTGTTTACCTCCCATTATGATTTGAGGCAATGTACACTATCACACATGCATAAAAGACATAGACAAAATACCACTAAAAAAAACTTAGTATATGTACTTAGTATACGTTCTCATGAAATCTTTTATGTGGTGATGGAATATACTCCCCCCCTCAAAATCTATAATTTTGTCTGTAAAACATTCACTTCGTTATTTCACAACTTATCTTCTACAAGGATCGTCTTAACTTGATTCAACTCCGCGTTCAACAATAATTAAAAAGAAAACAAACAGTAAACAAAAAACAAAAAAAAAAACGACGTATCGTTGACAGTGTTCGGTCAGTTATGAACTCTCGTATATTTGTTTGTAGATGGTGTGTGTGTGGAGGGGGAAGAATAGAATTGTCGGAAATTTCATTTATGTTATATTTTATATCCGCATGCGAGTTAAAATGAGTACATTTTTAGTTGGAACAGAAACTATCATAGACTAAGTAAACAATAAAATAAAAAAATACAAATAAAAAAGTGAGATAAATATAATTAATATTAACATTTGCATCTAATAATAGAAAGAAAATCACAATTTCATAATTTATCTTCTAGAAGCTTCCATCTTCAATACATACCTATTAAGGGTCGTCTTAGCTTGTTTCACCTTTGCAGTCAACAAGAATTAAAAAAAATATAACATTGGCGTTGTTCCGTAAGTTATGGACTCTGGCTTTTATTATTGACTCACATTGAAGCTTTCACAAAAGTCATCAAGGATCTGATTGAAAAGGCTGTGGTGTTCCCTGGAAGCTGAGTGACAAAAAGTCTCCCCAGATGTCCAGCACTCTCCACCTCCTTCGATAGCATTTGAAAATAAATTTGCGTTATCGCAACAGCCTCTCACCATTGATTTCTCGCTGGCAGCGGCCATTGGTCTATACTGGAATTTGAATTGCACTAAGCCTCCCCAAGGTCCCAGTTCTCTTCGAGCTTGTCCAGCGTAGGTCTGGTCAGTGCTCTCTCCTCGGTCTTCCATCCTCCTTGACCCATCTCGGCTATTTGGTATCACACTTTGGGGGGGGGTGATGGGGCAATGGGAGGGGATGCGTGATGGGGATATAGAACTTGTTGAGATGCAGCTTCAGTGTTCTTCATTCCCAGTAACGCTTCTTCATGTTTTGCCTCTGCAGCAGTTTGTCTGGCTCACGCATGTGGTTCATGTGTATTATTCTCCGCGTTCAAGGTTTTCCTTAATATTTCAGCCGTTTTCATTATCGTTAGTCGTTGTATCTTTGCAGCCATTCCTCTGATTCCAATTTGACCCATTCTTTTTTAAAAGTTTTTCGGAATTGTTCCTAGTGCTATTACTATTATAGGTATTATTTTGATTTTCTCCCTCATCCAAACCCCTTTTAACTCTCTGGCTAGCTCTGTGTATTTGCTCTGTTTCTCCTTTTCTTTCATACTCACCCTGTGGTCAGCTGGGACAGCAAAATCTATGATTGGACAGGATTTTTCTTTCTTGTTAATTATTACGACATCTGGTCTTCTTGGTTGGATGGGTTGGTCCGTCTGTATGTCCATGTCCCATTGTGATTCTCGTTTTCAAGTACTGTTGCGGGCTTATGATTGCACCCTTTGTCTGTTCGTTCAAAATGCAGTTGTTTGTATAATTCCCAGTGTACTTCCCTCCCTACTTGGCCATGCCTGTTTTTGTATTCTTTTTTTGGGACAGTTTGCTGCATTCACTTACTATACGGTTTATCGTTTCGTCTCTTTGTCCACAGAGTCTGCATTTGCTGTTTTCTTGTGTTTTATCGATCTTTGCTTTGATATGGTTGGTTCTTATTGAGTTATTTTGTGCTGCAGTTATTAGGGATCCAGTTTCTCGGTTTAAATATCCTTTTCGCATCCATGTCCAAGTGTTTTTGTTATTCCCAATTTTGTCATTCTTATGAACCTTCCGTGTAGTTGTTTCTCTTCCCATTTTTCTTTTCTTGTTTTGTCATTTGTCAGTGTTTCTCGCTGCCATAATTATCCTCTCAGTATTTTGTATTATGCATTTTTCTAGTTCTTTTTTGTGCCATTTACACAGTCTTCTATGAAGACCAGTCTTCTATGAAGACCAGTCTTCTCCCGCCGTATTTACTTTTTACGTAGAGTCTGTCAATATTATTATTATTATTATTATTATTATTATTATTATTATTATTATTATTATTATTATTATTATTTGTGCATTTTAACTGTTTTATTGTTCCCATTGTTTAATAATAACCATACTCATTATCTTTCTTCCATGTCACTGTTCTATCAAAAGTTCTTGTTTTCAGTTTGTGTTTATGTATTTTTTTAGGAAGTAAACTATCAAGCTTTTTATTTATATAGGTAGTTTTATTTATCTAGGTAGTTTTATTTATCTAGGTAGTTTTATTTATCTAGGTAGTTGTATTTTGTGTATATTTTTGTTTTCAATGTAACGTTTCAAACGTTCTATTGAAACTTGTGTGTGTGTGTTTTGGTTAGTTTCTACTAAAAATATGTTGGTGTTCGAACATCATCTAAAGACTTGAATCGGTTTTCGAACATAATCTGTTTTAATCTAAACTTCATGACAAGTTTGAAGGTGACCTGGCATGTATGATTATTTGTTAGATCAAATTTTGCCAGTTTTATGCAGTTCTCTTGTAAAATGGTGTGTAATCCCTTCTGTATTTTCTGTGTCATTAATTGTGGCAATAATATTTTGCACTTTAAAAAATTGGAGCAGTTGGACATACTTCAAATTTCCAAGAGAATTATTGGCAAGGCTGAAATTCAGGATTGTTTTCAAGCCATAATAGCCACTTTAATGGTTATGTAAGCCTTTTCTATGAGTCCGTTGTATTGTGGATGATAAGCTGTTGTTCGCATCTACAGTATTTTTTTATAATTCAAAGAATAATTCGCTTAAATATTGTCTGTTATAACATTCAGCGGAACACCAAAGCGAGCGATCCATCCATTTACAATACAATGTATGTGTATTCGGCTAAGCGACTGTTTCGTTTATGATATTCAGATAGAACATAAGTTGATATGCTAGTTTCCAAGTTGTGTAGGAATTAACTTCTTTTGTGAGGCAATAACTGTAGAAATTGTTGTTGGTAGAGCTTGGATAGTTTTGTGTAGCACAATTTCTTCTCCGCTAGCTATTTGTTTTGCTATTGACAGCAATCTTGCAAATATGACGACGATGTACCCGTAACTGTTCTTTTCAACATTAATTTGTTGAGAAAGTCCAGTTTTTCTTCGTTCGTATGCCTTAATTAGTACACATTTCACTTCTTCGTAGCTTTTTGACTCGAATACTGATAGCAATATTTTTGTTACTACCATTGCAAACAGAGATGATATCACTGTGAGAAATCTTGCTGTGGAGTGTGTTATGTTGAGCAGATGGAATTGTGATTCCAGAACGTAAAAACCATCCATTTTAGCATGAAAAAAAAAATGTGTTCTTCACTTTTTTAGATGAAAAAAGTTTTGCGATTCTCTGTAATGATTAATGTTTTTATATGAAACAGAAAGACGATTTCTTATAATTATTTTACTTGCGTCGAAGAAAATGAAAATGTTTGCGGTGTGAAGTTGGAAGATTGCGATTATATTCTTTTGTCGGAGTCGACATTATTATATTTCTATTATTGCAGTTTTTATCATTTTTGAATTAACAAGAATAACAAGTTTAGCTTTCATTAAATTAATTTTATTGTAAACATTTTATCTACAAACAAACTTTGATGGGAAGACTTTTATTTTACTGACCACTAGCTAGGCAGTGTTGGAAAGAGAGCTAAAGGAAAAGAGAAGGACAGAGGGAGAGAGAGAGAGAGAGAGAGAGAGAGAGAGAGAGAGAGGGGGGAGAAAAGGGAAGGAGGAAAGAGATAAGCAAAGCTAATACAAAGCTAGTAGTTTTAATTGAAATACGAAACCATCTTTACGTATTTTTACATGGTAAAGTATGTCCTATATTTGGACTTTTGTGGCTGTTACAGCTCTACTCAAAAAGAAAAGTATTTTAGAACTCATAAAACACTACAAATATAATTTATCTTAGTGTAAGATCATTGATCTGAGCTTATATATACGCTGACACGGTTATATCCTATTTGAGTTACGTAAATTTCTATAAGTTGATATACGTATGTATTTTGGAATACCCTACGTTTCATTGTTAGTGTCGGTGATTAATTAAATTGATTAAAGAGAGTATTTTTTCTTGAGCTTAATTGTTCATATTTGTTTTTTTGTTTTTACAAATAAAATCGGAATAAGTTTTTTTTATAAAACATATCCAAACGGGAATTATCTTAAGATATCGTATTTATTCACGTAAAATGAAATTATTATTGACTGAGAATCTTTAATTTGTTTTAATAGCGGGATTTTCCACAACTAATATTGTAAATAAAAGCAAAGCTTATTGTAATCGAATATGTAGTTTTTTTTTCTGAAGAAAAAAAAATCTGTTGTATTCATAAGAATGATGTACTTTTTTGCTGGTTATGAAAATTAGCAAATTCGTATGAGCATAAAACTCTTTGTTAATAGAAAACTGATAATTTCACAAGAACAAATATTGTAAATAATGTGAGTTCGCCATATTAGTCTGCTCAGTCTGACAGGAAAGACAATCCTACTTATTTAGAGTTGTTTCCATTTTATTTTCGCTTATAACATAATCAAAGCGAACATTTTTGTTTAATTGTTCATATATTTGTCCAACAAATAATAATGAAAATTTTAGAAATACTATCTTAAGAAAAATACACTTTCATTAATAAGAGAGATTGCTTTGCTAATATATTTATTTCTGCTATAATGGTTGCTTTATTGTTTGTAAGGAAACACACGTTAAAAAGTTTTTTAAATAACGTATGCTCTAATACGGAATATTCCGCAAGAAATTAATTTTATTCCACCTTTGTTTCAATAGCAGGATTTTCCATACCACTTAACTTATTAGTTAGGCTTTTATGACCTACTAGCAGGCCACCACGCATTGCGTAAAATAGGCCTAAATATGATATTTTAATCAATGCAGATTTCGTATTTATTATTATATTATACTGGACCCAATATATAGTAATGATTTAAAAAGTTAAAAAAAAAAAAAAAGAAAAAGAAATGATTCGTGCGTGACCATTGAAAATCGAAACCAAAACGCTGCAAGAGTAAAAATTAAAACAGGAACCGATAGCTATTACGTTACCCTATATATTAAGTAGACCGAAAGCTGAGAGAGGAGTTTGGTAGGCAATTTTTTTCAAACAAAAACATAAATAACGCCTACATAAATATATGTAGAAGGAGGTTTGTGTTTACTACAACCTTTTTACGCAAGTATAAATCATGTAGAATATTAGCAAAAATATAATTACACGTAATAATGAACTAAAGATTATCATCCCATAAGAAAACCGAAAAACTAGTAAGGAATTAATCAAAATGAATAATTAAAACAACATACAAGTAAGCTAGATCTTTTGCAGATGAATGCAATTCCACGACCAATATATGATAAAGTTATATTTTCTTTTTAAATAAATAGAAAATACACACACACACACACACACGCACACGCACACACACACACACACACCAATATATGATAAAGTTATATTTTCTTTTTAAATAGATAGAAAATACACACACACACACGCGCGCGCACACACACACGCACACACCCACATGTAAGTAAAATAAAAAAATTTAAAAATACATCGTAGAAACTAACCTAATAATTTATTACCTATTTGTGTAAGTCAAATAAAAAAATTAGAAAATATATCGCAGAAACTAACCTAATAATTTATGACTTATTTGTGTAAGTAAAATAAAAAAATTTAAAAATACATCGTAGAAACTAACCTAATAATTTATTACCTATTTGTGTAAGTCAAATAAAAAAATTAGAAAATATATCGTAGAAACTAACCTAATAATTTATGACTTATTTGTGTAAGTAAAATAAAAAAATTAAAAATACATCGTAGAAACTAACCTAATAATTTATGACTTATTTGTATAAGTAAAATAAAAAAAATTAAAAATACATCGTAGAAAATAACCAAATAATTTATGACTTATTTGTGTAAGTAAAATAAAAAATTTACAAAATACATCGTAGAAACTAACCTAATAATTTATGACTTATTTGTGTAAGTAAAATAAAAAAAATACAAAATACATCGTAGAAGCTGCTTAATGATTGGTCATTTATTTGTGTTAAGAAAAAAGTACAACTAATTTTATTGGAACACACATAAGAAAATGCTGTAAGCGGTAAGTGTAGTTAAAAAGACTAGTATGTCGGTTATTTTCCTATAACATCTACAAACATAGGGGAGTATTTTATATATAAAGAAGATAGTTTTATAAAATATCAGTCATTTTTTTAAAACTTTGTTAAACGCTCATTTCAAATGTAGTTTGAAGACGCATCTGACATTCACGCGTATATCGGCTCCAAATTAAATTATACGTTGGAACCGCACAGAGAATTTCCCCTTTGTTGTTGCTGTTAATATCCAGTTTTCAACATGCGCTTGTTTTTCATGTTCTTTTTATCGTGAAGTATAATTTCCTTTTAATTAACATATTTTGTATGAAAACAATATCCTTCACAATCTATAACAATCATATATATATTTGAAACACTCACATTTTGTCTGTGCGCTTATTTTTAATATCCATTTTGTTTCTCTTTGCGTCTATGTAAATGACGTGAGACAGTTCGAAATTTAAAGTTATACTAACATAGGTACAAGCAATAATGATGGCATAAATATAGGGTGACATAGTTTTGAAAGCCGATATATCATAATTTTGTATTGTAAGTTTCCGACTCCTTTTGAAAGATTAAAGCCTAAAGTTAATTTCCAAAAGGAAAAAATATTTTTACACGTGAGAAAAAAGTTATAATGAAAAATGTTTTCACAGCGACATTCAGAAACTGACAAATTCAGCTAAATTTTGAAGTTAAATAAATTCATTGTACAAATCCTTTGAAATATAAATGTTAGTTTTCTGGGTCTAGTTTAACGATAATTAGTAAAGTAAAGTCCTAAGATATTTAATTAAATAAAAACACGTTGTTTGTACAAAATAGCTTAATTAGCACCCACCCCACCCCACCCCAGGCGAGAGATTCTGCCTTCACACAAACGAAAACATGAAAAAGTTGTCTATAAATGGATTCTACGGAAGCCCAAAATGTCAGAAAGTCAAAAGACTGTCTGAAAATGACATCAGGTAGTTGGTGGGAGGTAGGGAGTGTTGGCTTTCTTTTTTTCCCCCAGCCGTTCATCTGTACATTCCTATGGTAAACGTTTGTCTAATTTTTACCATTTTTTAATTTAATTTTTTTTTCTGTATTCTTGCTTTTAAATTATTATTTTTTTTATTTTTCAAGATTATATAAAATTAAAGTTAGACTTCATTTAATCAAGGAAAATATTAGAATCTTACATATAAAAATTACGTGAAACATGTAATCTAAAAAAAGTAGAAATATTTTTTGCAATTATAATTTATTGTGTGAAAATATTAAATAAACAATGTTTAGTTTAATGATAATATCGGCAATTAGAGAAATTAATTTTTCTTTGAGTTATATCGAATTCATTAATACGGACTTGGGTTTTTTTTTTCGAAATATTTTTGAAAAAATATTTTATTATTGTTACAATTTACGATGCTTTATTTTCATAAAAAAAACAAAAATAAATTCATTTATTTTATTTCACTACTGAAAACCATAACTTTAGTAAAGGCGTTTTTTGTTTAAACAAAATAATACATTCCACTAAAATTCAAATAAAAATAATGGATTCATTATATTCCGTAATCATTATTTGATAAATACTGAAAAATTCATTAAAATTGGCTAATTTCCAGATTTTTGGTGAAAATTTAAGTAAAGAGAGTGGTCGAAATGTTTATACATTTTGAGCATCGGCTATTCATTTTGTACGTACTTATATTAACACTTATAATTTGATATGCGTTTATGCTTTTTTGGCTAGTTTTTATTTCCAAATGTGAAGAAATTCATCAGTTTTAGTCGAGAAACACATTTTAAATTACAGCAAAAGTAAACGCGAATTCATCATCATCATCATCATCATCATCACCACCACCACCACCACCACCACCACCACCACCACGATGTTGTTTTTATACAAAACAAACTATTAATAAAAAGCAAATTTCTCGTTAACTCAAATATTTTAATACGGTTTTGTTCAGCGATCATTTAACATAGAAATTAAGTTGTTTTGCAGATTCGTTTTTTTTTTGGGGGGGGGGTCTAAATTCAATAAACTTCTTTTTAAACTGAATGCTCCACTTTATTACATTTTTGAAGCATTATTGAATCTCGTTGATAATTTAATGAACTACATCGTCTATGATGAAAAGCATTATTAACCTGAACCGAATAAATTGTCTTTTGTAGCTGAAATGCTTCGAGTGATCGACTAGGCGGAGCATTGTTTGTGCAGAACCAAACATCTCAAAGAAATGCACGAAAAAAATGCTGCATTGTTCAAATCAAAATAATCTATTTTCTCAATTTGATATCAGTTGAGAAGTTTTAATCATTTCATTGATGACTTCTAATTTCGTCCTGATAGAGTTGATAGTGGTTACATCATCACCAGCAGCAGAAGCAGCAGCATCGTTGTCATCATCATCGTCGCCGTCATCATCATCGTCGCCGTCATCATCATCGTCATCATCGTCATGGTTTTCATCTTCATCTTCGCGAACCAATTTTGGACATAGGTCGCGAACTAATGTCTACCATGCGTCTCGGTCTTGATCAAGCTTTTCCAATCGCCCCCATGTATATCCAACCGTTTCATATCTGCATTCAAGTCACGGCGCCAGGCATTTTTTCCATCCTTACTTTTCGTTGTTTGTTCCAAAAAGCCCAACTATTGTATTAGATGGGGATTGTAAAAATGTATCCAATTAATCTCCAACGTCGGAGAAGTCATGGTTCTAAAGTTTGTCGTAGAAAAATGAATAACGATGGAATAATATCTTTAAAAATATACAAACAAATAAAAGAAGCATTCCTAAAGTAGTCAGACTAAGTGTGAGCAATGACCCCCCAAGTATTCAATACATATTTAAAAACAGGTACTATATGCTGTCAGTAGTCTAGTATACTATTTAAAAAGTGTTTATAAACGTTAAATTTCAAAATGACATTAAAAAACGACAAAATTTATCTTTTGAAATATTGTTTAGCGTAACATTAACCTCCGAAATAAATTAAAATAAATTAGTGAAAGGGACTATGCTTCTTCAGTGACCCGTTCATAAAAAATCCCACTTGCTAGTCAAGCTATACTGAAGAGCTTTGATGCAGCGACGAAATATTCTCTTTTGGTAGGTGTAAGTATATATATATATATATATATATATATATATATATATATATATATATATATATATATATATATATAAGGGGGTAGTCACCAACAATGTGTATTTTTTTACATTATTTTAGTATTCCGTGTCTTGGCTTTTCATTGAGAATTATATTTAGATCATTGTAATAATCTTTTTAAATAATTGAAATCGTTTTTAACGCGTTTCAGACGTTCTGTGAAGCGCCCTCTTCAGAAATTATTTAAAATGCTTAGAATATATTCAAAATGTGTTGGAGATGTAAAAATAACATTTTCGTAGTTCATTTAAAAGGGTAGGATGTGTGTGTGTGTTTTTTCTTTTATTAGTTTGAAGAATGTGTATACTGTTTTATAGTATTATGAAGTTATTTGCTTCCATAGGAAGGTAACTGTGATCCAAGGTCGTTACTAATGTGTATGTGTGAGGAGGGGGGGGGAGAACCAGCTCTTCTGAAATAAGGATAGGGGTGTTTTCATTCAATTTTGATATTTATGTTTTGGATTCTTAGATTTTAGTATTGTGATTTTTCGTTTCAGTCTTAGACTGTTCGGGTATTCTTTATATTATGTTTTTTTAGATAGAGGGGTGTATTTATAAATATGTGTAGGGGATTTTTTAATGTGTCTATTTATTTGTCTCCCCATGTGGGTATGGCCAGACCCAGGATTGGTTCCTAGTGTGCGAAAGATCACGTTTCCCAGAGGGGAGGGGCAAATTGGAGGGGTATAGGTAGGGGATGGGGGATGATAGAAGAGATGATAGTTGTCTCAGTCATGAGAGATTTCTCATCCACTGACTTAGGAGGGAGCGAGGTGTTGGAACAGATATTAAACTATGGTTCTAGGTGTTTCTTATTGTTTTTGGTTTCGAGGTTAAGTAGGGTTGGTATTTTTCAGTGTGTTGTATTAGAGATAGGGGTGTTATGTCTGTGTGTGGTTGTATGCACGCGCGTGTGTGTGTTTTAATGTGTCGGCTCTGATTTATGTGTGGGTGTGTATATGTATATGGATATGCATGCGAGTGTGCCTTGCATTTCATGTTTTTGTGTGTTGATATTAGGCTCTGTTTAGTTCAGGAGTGAATTTTTCTTATGAAGTTTTTTTCCTGTGTAAGTAAATAAAAATAATTGTCTGTTTGGAAGATTGGCATTATTTTTAAGCTGTTTCAATTGCATGTGTTTACGTGCTTTGAAACATAGAGGTGTCTGTTATCTGCAATTTTGATGTTGCTCTTATATAAGGCCACTCTATTGCTGAGATTTTGGGTGGCGCCTATGTAGGATCTGTTGCATGCTGTGCATCTTAGTGCATATACTACATTTCTGGAGGTGCAATTTAGATACTTTTTTATTTTGAATGTTTGTGTTGGGTATTTGAATGTGTATGTGTTTCCTTCTATTATTATGTCACATACTCAACATCGCGGTTTTTATATTTTGTAACCCCTTTTATAGTGTGTGGAACGAGTTTTGAGGAAGTTAGGATGTGTTTTAAGTTTTTGGGCTGGCGTTTGCTTTTTATTATTTTTGTTGTTTTAAGTATGTTGTTTAGTTTGTTGTTCTGATTGAGGAGGATATGTTTTTTTTTGAGGAGGATAAGGTTAATATATATATATATATATATATATATATATATATATATATATATATATATATATGTATATATATATATAATGGAGTGAGAGATTCCAACGAGAGAAAAATGTATATTTAAATGGGAGAAGTCACCAACGATTGGTATTTTTTGACATTATTTCATTTTTCCGTATTTTGATTTTTCATGTAAAAAAAAAAATGATATTATATTTAGATCGTTGTAATAATCTAAATATAATGGTATTTATTTTAATGAAAAATCAAAATACGGAAAAATAAAATAATGTTAAAATACCAATTGTTGGTGACCTCTCTTATATATATATATATATATATATATATATATATATATATATATATATATATATATATATATATATATATATATATATAAACCTTATCCTCCTCAACAGTGCTCAATACATAGGTAGAGCTAGGTAGTAAGTTATAAAAATATATATGGCAATTGAGCTACACAGAATATTCCGCGTTTTATCCACTCTAGAATTTATCAGGCTTATGCGAAGAGTTGTGGGTGTACCTCGTTTTTATATACGCACATTCTATTGAGTTTTTAGTTAGCCAATCAGCTTCCTAATTTCCACAATATACTTCCTAATCACCCAATAGGCAGGCACTTATAGGACAAAGACCCAGTTGACTTTGTGTGTGCTTTTTTAGCGGGAAGCGTAGATATCTAGTTATCTGACCTATTTATAACCTAAGTGTAGTTAAATGTGTGTGCTTTTTTAATATATGTTAGGTTATATATATATGTATATATATATATATATGATAATTTATGTATATGTATGTTTATTTTATTTATTTATTTTCTATTGTTATTGTAAATTTTAAAATTCGTTTATCAACATCTCCCTGGAAAGGGGTGGGATTCATTTCCAGAGAATTTCCCTCAATCCCGGCTCCAAACCAGGAGCTTCAAAGATCAATGGTTTTCCTAGGGATGTTGGTGGTACCTACAATAGCATAAGTCTGAAGGCCACCTAAAACATCTGGAATTCGTAGTTTTTTTTTAATTGTTCCTCCAGGCGACTTGATACTACTCCTAGCGTACCTACTACGATCGGAATTCTTTGTGTTTTAACCTCATGTATACGCCTTACCTCCAAGGCCAATGGAGAATAATTGCTCCACTTCTCGTTCTCCTTCTCTCTCACATTCTTGCCCCAGGGTAATGAGAAGTCTACAATCTTCCATTTTTTGAGACCTTGTCAATGGCGACCAAATCCGGACGATTATGTTCCAGTTGATTGGTCTTTATGACACATTTGTCCCACCATACCTCTACATTTCCATCCTCACTTGCTCTCACTTCATCGGGCACCCCCTCAAACCACTTTCCAGCACACTTCACCCCAACCTTCTAACAGAACTCCCAATATATCCGGAGTCCCACGCGATGGTGTCTTTTGCGGTATTTTCTCTGGGCTAATCCACTACACCCTGCTGCAAAATGTTACCACAGATCCGGCATTCTACAGGAACTTCCTCTCCTAGAACCACTTTTTTGAACAATCGTATTCCTAATGCCTGCTCTTGTGCTGCACAAACAAAAGCTTCAGTACTCTAAGCCATTTTCATGATCTTTCATCAGCCACTTCTGCTATATCCTGGAAGAACCTTCCATGCATTTTCTTCCTAGCCAGTTCCTCTCCCATTTCTCTATTCATACGTTTCACATAATCAGCCTTGGTCTCACATACTCCCACTTCATTGGCCACAACCTTAAGCATCCACTTCTCACTTCTAACCACATGCTCCTTCAACGACATCTCAGTTCTAACACATATTTTTACACTTTTCAATCCTCTCCCACCGTCTTTCCTCTTTTGATACAAACTCGCTACGCTACTTCGAATGTGCAATATACCAAACATTGCTAAAACTTTTCTTGTTTTGATATCCATGGCATGCAACTCCTTGTCAGACCATTCTAAAATTCCTGCACTGTATCTCAAAACACTGGCTGTCCATGTATTCATCGCTTTCATTAGGTTTCCTCAATACAATTTTGACTTCGCAATTAGTTTCACTTTTCTAAGATACTCCTTCCTGACTTTCTCCTTCATTTATCTGTATCTACTATTTCTTTCATAATTTCTCCATTTAGCAGCACTCGAATGAATCTTTACTCCTCTTTTCATCACCAGCACTGCACACTTACTAATCCCAGACTCCATCCCGATGTCTTCCGAGTATGTCCATACGAGCTCTACCAGTCTCTCCATTTCCTTTTCATTTCTACAGAATATCTTCAAATCATCCATAAACACTAGATGGTTGAGGCGTCTTCCACCAGATCTAAAGTTATACCCCAGTTTCTCTCTCTTCAAGAGGATACTCAGTGGCATCATTATCATTACAAAAAAAGTGGAGATAAGGAATCTCCTTGGAATATTTCACGTTTAATGCCAACCTGCCCCATCTCCTCTCTGTTTGCTGTCAGCACCGTTTTCCATTGAGCCATACTTTTCTCCAAAAGCCCTACCACATTCCTAGCATCTTCATCATCAATAGTGTTTTACGGATCCATGAATGAGGAACCATGTCGTAAGCCTTTCTGTAATTGAGCAATACTGCACTCAAATTCCTCTTCTTCCTCTTTGCATCCTACATTACTGTCTTATCAATCAGTAATTGCTCCTTGGCACCCCTCAAGCCTTTCCAACACCATTTCTGTTCATCAGGGAAAACACCATTACTCACAAGATGTCCATAAATTTTTTCCGCAAAGATTCCAGTAAACAGTTTCCACATTAGTGGTAGACATGTAATTAGTCTGTAATTGCTGGCATCTGTTCCCTTTGCAGGATCTTTCAAAATTAGTGTCGTCCTTCCCTTAACAAGCCAATCAAGGACATCTCTCGACTCTACGACCCTTTGCAGGGCATCAGCTATGGGTGAATAAAAGCATTGGAACTGTTTGAACCAGAAGCCTCTCGCTCCATCTGAACCAGGTGCCTTCCAGTTTGTCATCCTTCGTATGCCAGCCTTCATGTCATCAATGGTTATCTCAACGTTCTTCATCTGCTGCATTCCTGATAGCCTCTCTCAACCAGCTAGCCTATATCGCCCTTCGACAGACAAAATCCCATTCCAAACTTTCTTTGCATCATTTGCATTTGGAGTGTTGTTATTTCCTGCCTGTTTAATACTATTTAATTCTTTATACAGCTGAGACTGATTGTTCCGGAAAAAGCTGTTTTGCTGGAGCGCAACAGCAGCAGCAGCAACAGCAGCAGCAACAGCAGCAGCACCACCACCACAACCACCACCACCACCACCAACAACAATAACAATAATAATAATAATAAACCAACTCCGGACAACGACAACCATGGTAGAAATAAAAATAAAGATACTAATAATGAACAAGATAAATGCAACTGTTGATCACGCACACTTTGCCCACTTCAAAATAAATGCAAATGCATAAGAAATACGAAATGATGTCACTGTAAGGAAAAAGACTAAAAAAAAGGAGGAGGAGCACTTTAGAGAAGACGATCACGTCTGAGACGTAACACTGTAATGAGAAGTTACGCGTGGCGTGATAATGAGGAAATAAATGTCGTTGTTATGAAAAAGTGAGTTCGAGTTATTCTTTATCTTGGTCTCCTTTGTGACATAGACTGCATACAACGTGTTTGGTCCCGTGTGGGTAACGTGACAGTTTTCTATCACGTAAACTGATTCTGAAAACACTGCGTTCCATTTGGGATTGTGCTACTTTTAGTTTTTCTATTGTTTCATTATTCACGTTTTACTACTATATATCATAATAGGCATGATACATTTATTGAACAATTTCCATTTTATCTTCATGGTGGGATTTCTACTCTTCACGTGTCTAATTTGGAAAATGCTGTCCATTCAAGCACACTTTGCTGTTTGATTTCAGCCATGATGCCAGCATAGCAGACTGAATGTAAAGCAGTTTGGTGACCTGCTGTTGTCTTGTTAGCATCTCTCTCTATATTGATCTTTTTGCTATTCTGTTCGAGTTTAAAAGTTGCTGTACCTCCATCATAACTCATGCAGTAAACTCTTTGGTTTTGTCATTAACATAAGGGTAAAATCGAGTCAAAGTTCATAGCCGACAAAGGCAAAACAAAGTGATATACGGCGCTTATAAGCTTTCTCTTGATGAATTACAACTTGGATTTAGTACTTAGTGGTAAATCCAGGATAGATTTCTGCCAAATGTGTTTTATACCCTTTTGAGGAAAAATTGGGAAAATATTTCATAAACAACACAAAATAGACTTACTGGCTTGTAGTTTTTAATATGTTTCAAGTCTTTGTTATGAAGGGTGATAACTTACGCATTCTTCTGATTTCCAGGCATTTTGTTAAGGAATTTGCTGTATAAGCTGGTCGCAATCTTGTAGAATATCTTCCGTAATTCTATTTTCCCTTGGAGAATTATCTTTCTATAGTTTGATTGCAGACTACTTCGGATTTTCATATGGATACGGTAGCGTAGCATCCCTCTTTTTGTCCGCGAAAGAATTGCTCTTAGGTTTCTTGGTTTTGTAGAGCTTGGTATGAACTTATTCAGGTTTTCTAATTAATCAGTTCAAGTCAATTACGAGGATGTCGTTGTCTTCTTCCAATGCGTCGATGCTTCGCTCGAGGCATTTTCGTTTCTTTTTAGCGTCTTGTGATTTTTTGTTCTTTTTTCTCTAATCTTTTACCTGTTCTTCCTCATTATAGTTTCCTTATTTCTTCATTCAATTGGCGATATAGGGTTGTGCATTAGAATATTTAATGCCGTGAATAGTTGTACCTCTTCTTTTCATCTTTTTTTTATTCTCTTAATTCTCTACTGAGAACATGCATGGTCTTATTGACTTATTTTTTTCCAGTGATGTTAAGTGCTGTTTCTAAGACAGCGAAGGTAATACAATCGCATGTTGTGTCTACATTTGATCGCGATGGTGTTGTGTAAAGTGCTTTAAACCTGTTAGTCAGTATCAGTTGGAGTTATCGTTCTTTGGCAGGTAACAAATACTGGTTCGTTTTTTAATCGGGCTTACTCCCTCTTATTTTGTGTGGATGTTGGTGCTGTTAAGCAATCATTCATGATGATGGTTTTGTTTCCTCGATATCTTTCTATTAAGAATTCTTAACGGGAGAGATTGCATTCATAATTGAAAGTGTTTCTGTGGGACGACCTGGATTCGAACTTGGAACATCCAGCTTATCAATCCGTATCGTTAACCACTAAGCCACCGTCACAACCTGGTGTTGATGCAAAGCGAGGCTCGTAACAGACGGTGATCATTTTCAGTGTTAACAGAAGTTAAGAACTGAGACATTTGTGTTGTTTATTGGTTTGCATATAATCAATTTCGTTCTTTATAGTGTTGTTTAGGGAAATCGAAGTCCAGCATCTGCTGAGCTTCTACAAGAATATGTTAATGATTTTCAGCTGATGTTTATCATAAAAATCAATTCGAATGTCTACTCTGGTACTTCGTTGTATTAGACCAAAATAACCATAACCGGACTCATTTGGTTACTCACTCCAAACTTTAGCGTTAAAATTATCCATGTCTTAAAATTAGTAAATAAAAAAAAAACACTAGAAAAGAATTCTGTTTTATGCAATCTCAAATGACTATAAGGAACAGATCGAGGACAGACGTATGGCATCAGCAGTAACAGCCAACGTATGCAAATGACCGAGTTGCGTGCGAGGTGACGTCACAGCAGGGAAGGAAAATATTGTAAAAAAGAAAATGTGGTCCGAGAAGGACAGAAATAGACAATTACACACACACACACACACACACACACACACACACACACACACACACACACACACACACACATATATATATATAAATATATATATATATATATATATATATATAATTTTTTTCACAAAGAAGTCACCACTTATCAAGACCCGGAGGCCACTCGGGGATAAGGGTTATTACGTGTACTACGTATGTTGTTTTTTTATCTTAATCTTTTTATATTATTGGAACTTTTCATAGAAATGGAAGAAAAATTCCTGAATATATATTTTGGTTTTATTTGATCAACAACAAAAAATAAATAACAAATTAATTAATAGAATTTGATTTTCTGTAATATTGTGTGAGCATTTCGTGTGTGTGTATGTGCATGGTTTTCGCTTTTACGTAACTTGCGCATTGTAATTTTATGTTTTTATTTGTAATCGTTATTTGTTGAAATAAAAAAAGAAAAAGTAAAAGAAAATAAAAGTTTTAGAAAGAAAAATGAAATGAAATCCACCATAATGCATTTCAGGTTCTTCAGCTATTTAATCCTTTAATAATAGTTGAAAAAAAAGGAATAAATGATTTCGCGACCCTTCAAAATTAGGAAGGCATTTGAAACATTTAAACTATCGAATATATGTAGCTTAAAAATTCTTAGCAAATACTCCTGTATTAAAAGATTAGACATTTGGAAATTGTCTGCTTCAATAATTTTTAAATAACAAATTTAATTATGATTTTATAGCAATTTAACTCAGTTAATAATTTAATGAGGAAACGACGGCGTGAAAATTACATTTAACTTTCAAAATTTTATTAAAAATATTTCGTAAAAAAAGGAAACAAAAATGAACGTAAAAATGGATAAGGTCGAGTAGATACAACTAGTAATAAAATAAAATAAAATAAAATAAAATAATGATCAACTTAATAAAGATATGAAGACTATGCATATGAATAGAAAAGAAACAAATAAATTTATTTACAGACAAATGAGTAATACTAGCATTTCAGACTGCGTTGCCCGAGTGTTTGGATGTGTCTGTTGAACAACAAAAAAACTGGTAGTAGGAAGGCAGGCTCGAACCCGTACCGCCAAGGAGGAAAAGAACGGCGTAAAAACCTGACCTCTATGCTGTTACGACCACCGCCAAACCGGAAGCGATATTTTTTAAAATTAAGGCTAGATAATCTAAAGGAGAGGATAGGTGAATATATTAATGTTTTTAGACAATTTTTCGCTATTTGTCGTATAAAAGGTCGAACTTTAAAACGATACTGATCTTGGTAAAATCCGTCGCCTCTGTCGAAAGTTTTAGGCAGACATATAAACATACATACATACATACATACATACATACATTTATATATTGGTAACTAAAACTTTTCGACCCAAAACGATGAAAAAGCTTGCCATATCTCTGAATACCCTTTATGTAAAATTTCAAATGTTTAGATCAGAAATTGTCTGAGTAATTTGGAAGAGACCGCAGAAGTCAATGTTTTTAAAACTTTGGTCCCTTTTCTGACCCCTTAACATTTATTCTTTTGGGCTCAAATCGAGTTATTAAGTTAGATATATGTCCAAGGAACCTATCTTTAAAATTTCAAGTGTTTAGACCCAAAATTGTCGAAGGAGTTTAGTAGATTTCTCAAAGGTCAAATCGTTGAGCCTTGACCCCTTAACAGTCGAATTTCTGACCGAAAACCGATTACATCGATTTTCCCAAATCTCAGTACCCTGTATATCAAATTTCAACTCTGTAGACTAAAAATTGACAGAGTTATTGCGTAGGGAAATGTACACAGACACACAGACACACACACACAGACAGACACTTTCACTTTTATATATAGATAGATATGTATGGTTAATGGTTAATGGATATGCACATGCATATAAAGGAATTTAAAGTGTGTCCATTGAATTTTAACTATGTTATTGTTCAACATACTTCAGGTCTTTAGATAGAAAAATTTGCGTAGAAATGAGTGTTGTAAATAGCTACTGTTTCTATTCGATTAAATCCGTTCGTTTTTAACACGCCGAAGCACATGGCATGTTAGCGGTTTATTATTTATGTACGTGTGATATTTAGGCATGACAAATTTAAGAACGACAAATTAAGGCCTGCTAAATTGATGCATGTCAAATTACTACTGCCATATATATATATATATATATATATATATATATATATATATATATATATATATATATATATATATATATATATATATGTGTGTGTGTGTGTGTGTGTGTGTGTGCGCGCGCGTGTGTGTATACATTACTAAAACTCTTTGAAAAAAATAAACAATCTTTTTTGACATAGGGAGGATATTAAAAAAAATTTCAGTCAAAGATAAAAAAAATTTCAGTCAAAGATAAAAAATTTTTTCCTAAAGTTAAAAGAAAAAAAATATTTGTTTACTTTTTGAAATTCGTAAATATTTTTGCTTTTATAGTGTGTTTTAAATGATCCTCCGCAAGTAACAATGCAAAGTAAATATATCAACAAATTATTTAATTTCCCCCAAAATATCGGGGGGGGGGGAAATATCGAAAAAAAAAAAGACTTTTAGCGGAAAAATTAACAGCACGCCAGTCTGTCTAAATTAAAATCTGTTGCTCCTCTTTACTATCGACGTGTTAATACCAAGTTGCTCGAATGGCGTGACTAAATATCACACAAATAAAGAAACGGTAGAAGCAGTTGTCGTGCCTTAATGTTTCGTACATTATTATTAAAACCCACATGCTAACGAAATGAAACGAATAACGTTCTTGAAGGGGATAGCGAACTTAGTATCTAAATTGACATACAGCAGATAAATCAAAATATCTGGCAGGTTAAGTTTAGGCGGATTTACTGAGGATGATCTGGGAAAGGCAATGGCTAAGCGAGTAAACCCCGACAAAAAAAATAAAAATAAAAAAAAAGAAATCCGGTTTGGAATCCCGAGAAAAAGAAATCCGGTTTGGAATCCCGAGAAAAAGATGGTGAAGTACTGCAACACCTTTCTGGCAACCTCTAAAGCTGCGCAGGCCCCGACCGTATTGGCTTGCCTTTCTGTCGGATTTTGTCTGCAACGCCGAGAGGGGTGGGGCTGGTATCTGGGCAACCTAGGTCTCCTTATCACCTGCTCAGACCTGTATCAGAAGAGCCAATTCCAGCTTCGAAATGTATAGCCACAGCAGATGCTGCAGTGCACCAGATGAT
This sequence comes from Euprymna scolopes, assembly GCF_053919585.1. NCBI lineage: Eukaryota > Metazoa > Mollusca > Cephalopoda > Sepiida > Sepiolidae > Euprymna > Euprymna scolopes. The sequence goes on along the minus strand of NC_136495.1, from coordinate 95,523,952 downwards.
GCAGAATGTCATTGTTTCATTAGACAGATGTGCATCAAAATATAGGATTATCTCCAAAACTTTCTAGAAACTTTATTTAGCACGCAACGCGCCGGTTGGTTAAAAATAATGCGTAAGCCAGCGACTTAGCTTGCGTATAATCATTATACAACTTGTCATCGCTTTGTGAAGGTTTCCGCTAGCAGTAGTACGTACGTTATCACTTTTACAACTTGAAAGAATACAAACAAAACGATAGCAGCATCGAAAAATACTGCAGCTTCTCTATCCCCGTGATTAGATTGCATATGTATTGGCTTATCTATTTTTTTTTTTGTAGTTTATTTGTTTATTTGTTACACGGACGTCCGTAAAAAAAACGATTCTTTATTTTCTGTTGATCATAAAATAAACAAAAATAAAATCTCGCCGAAAAAGATGTAGATAGACATTAAAAAATATACAACTGCTCCGCTTGAAGATCACGCGAAATTTTGACCGTTAATCAACGGGTTTGTCGTTAAATAGTCAACACTGAAAACGAATAATTTATCGATTTGTTATTCACACTATGTAGAATTTTTTTCTCCTTTTTTGGCAGAATTGAAACAATCCTTGTAAAAAAGCGATGAGAGATAAGCAGGTGTCAGACGCCACCATTATTATTTTTCCAACTCAAACACAGCACGAAGACTAGTTTGATTTATAGCACCGCAGGCCTTCAGATACCTAAGAGGTGTTCTTTCACAAGAAACGACAGAAAACAAAACGAACAAAAATAAAGAAATAAAAAAAATGAATAAAAAAAACAAGTTTACAATTTATGTACGGACATAGAACGTTCAGACAAACTTTTATATTTCATATATGTTGTTGGATGCTCACTCTATATAAATAAATCCAACAATTAGTTATCTATCTACATATCTATAAAAGTAAAATTATCTGTGTGTGTACATTTCCTTATCAAACTACTCTGTCAATTTTCAGTCTGCAGACTCAATGGGTATTGAAAGTTGGGAAAATTTTTTAATCGGTTTTCGGACAGAAATTTGGCTGTCAAGGGGTAAAAGTTCAACATTGGCAGACTCTACCAAAATCCTCCGCCAATTTTGGGTCTAAACACTTGAAAATTTATATATAGGTTACTTGGACATGTCTCACACTTTTTAATTTAATTTGAGCCCAAAACAATAAATATTAAGGGGTCCAAAATTTGGGTTAAAGTTTTAAAAAATTTGACCTCTACGATCTCAAATTACTCAGCCAATATTCGGTCTAAATATTTGAAATTTTACATAAGGTGTTTTAAGACATAGGGCAAGCTTTTTAATCGGTTTTTGACCAAAAATTTAGCTGCCAAAGGGGTCAAAGTTCAAAAGATATGATCTTTGCGGTCTCTAGCAAACTATTCAGCCAATTTTGTGTCTAAACATTGGAAACTTTACATCACGGGTATTTAGACATGCGAGAAGCATTTTAATCAGTTTTGGGGTGAAAATTTCGCCGCCAAAAGTCAAAGTTGAAAGAGTTGATCTTTGCATATTCCACCAAACTCCTCCGCCAATTTTCGGTCTAAACACTTGAAATTTTAGATGTAGGTAACTTAGACATGGTTCAAACTTTGTTATTTTGATTTTAGACCAAAACAATAAATTCTAAGGGGTCAAAATAATGGTCAAAGTTTTAAAAAATTGCCTCTGCTGTCTCTACCAAATTACTCAATTTCTGGTCTAAGCATTTGAAATTTTACATAAAGTGTATTCACACATAGGGCAAGTTATGAACAGTGCATAGGGCCCGAGCAAAGCCGAGCTGAACTGATAGTATATATATATATATATATATATATATATATATTATAAACTTTCACTAACTGTTAAAAACTTTTTTTTAATGCAAATATGATTCAATTCATATTTGTAGTTTTTTTAATGCATTAATCTTCAAAATTTATTGTATATTTTGCAAAACTTTTTCCTCTGATGAGAAGAATTACATTTCCCGAAACTCCGCGGAATATGATCTTTTAAGTTTATTTGTACTCCTTTTCATATAGTTTATAATTCTGTTTACCTTCTTTACAGGTTTTTAACGTTTTTTGAAAATTTTAGTTAATTTTCAATAAGATTTTTCTATTATATATATATATATATATATATATATATATATATATATATGTATATATATATATATATATTTCATTAGTAAATGGTAAGTGGCACAAAACCTGAAAAAGTGCTCAATACTACTGTAGAGAAATATATATATATATATATATATATATATATATATATATATATATATATATATATATATATATATATATATATTATTACCGTTTTTAATCTGCTTAGTTACACATGTTTCCAGTAGCGGAATAGAATTAACGATCCGATAAGTTCGTCAGACCTTACAGATTAAAAAATTTATTATGAGGAAGAAGAAATGAAAAAGTACAAATTCAAAATCAGTAGCGCTAACAGTAAAATCATGAGAAGTAAAAAAAAAAAAAATAGAAGAAATATTTTATAAAAAATATTTTTTTTCTCTTTTTTTTTTTTACTTTTCATGGTTTTGCAGTTGGCGTTACTGATTTTGAATTTGTACTTTTTTATTTCTTCTTCCTCATAATAAATTTTTGAATCTGTAAGGTCTGACAAAATTATCGGATCGTTAATTCTACTCCGCTACTGGAAACATGCAGATTAAAAACGGTAATCCAGATCTTACACCCTGTGATTTTTTTTTTGTGGGGATTTGTGAAAAGACTGGTCTATGTGTCTCTCATTCCAAGAGATGTGGATGAGCTGAAGGCCCAAATTACAGAACCTTTTGCAATAATTGACAACACAATGCTGTAACGTGTATGGCAAGAATTGGACTATTGACTTGATGTGTGTCGTGTGACCAGTGGTGCTCACATTGAACATCTTTGAACATTCCATGAAAAACTTGAGATTTCAAGCTTTCTAAATATACCAGATGCGTTTTTATATCCGTAATAGTTCTCTTGAGATATTTCATGTCAAAATGCGCCCAAGAATTTGGAAACACCCTGTCTATATATACAGCAGAACCCCGGTGTATGATGGCCCTATGATACGGTTTTCTTCAGATTACGATGTGGAATACGGTTTTTTCCCCGGCTCCTAATTACGGCATTTGCCCCATCTTACGCTCTTATCAATAATGTTATTATACATGTGTATTATATACTATACTGTATTTTGTTATTAATTTTTAATGCCATATCCCGGGGTTCTATTATATATATATATATATATATATATATATATATATATATATATATATATATATATATATATATATATATATATATATATATATATATATATATATATATATATATATATATATATATATATAGAGAGAGAGAGAGAGAGAGAGAAATAGAAATGTTTCATCCAATGCCAGTAGGGGCAGGTGAAACGTGAACCAATTCCGCGGAATCTTTCACGTTTTTTCTTATGACTGAAAATACTTGATGTTTCGCTAATGCTATCAAGGGTATTTTTAACGTGACGCCATCCTATATGTGTTGCCTACCACGACTTAAGAGAGGCCCATCTACCCTCGAGAGAAGGATAGACCGCGCCAGTTTCCCAATGTGGAATTTTTATCTCGCGGTACATACAGCGCCTCGTCTTCCCAAATGATCACCTGTCTGGTACTGGCCAGGCTCAGCATTGCTTAACTTCGATGATCTGGCGAGAAACGGTGTGTCAACGTGATTTTGTCATATATATATATATATATATATATATATATATATATATATATATATATATATATATATTATATATTTCATGTGTTTACATAATTGTTTTGAAGAGATATAAAATCGGAATTTTAAAATCGACGAAAGTGTTGTCAGCGATAATTCCACCCTTTTGCTTTTACGTTAAAATAATCTTTATTCTTTGTTAAGATATCTTTATTGGTACGTGTAATTCACTAAGTATATAATTCAATTGCTTTAGATTCTAACGATGAAAAACTATGTCACTAAGCATGTTATAGAGTATTTGCGTAAAAAGTCACGAAAAATCAAAAGTTTAAGGCATCTTAATTTAAAACCATCTTCTTCGCCATTGTTCCTTTTGCATGCTTGCTGTTGCTGCTTTTGTGGCTGTGTTCGTGATTTGTCGTCGTTTTTATTAAGCTATTCAAACGTCTGCTCACAGAGATCGTGCCTCAGGATTATGTGATCTGCACGAAGTCTTCTTTGTTGGTTGTAAGGATACATTAAACCTGAAACATTGCCGGTTTTTACCCCAGATACCGAGAGCAGCAAACCTTAAGGCTTGCATACGAAGTTGGGGAAAGTTTGGTCCAAACACACACAAAGCATGGTATAAAATTGCCACTGACACTTCAGCGATTTGCAACAAGAAAATCACTCGTTAAGATGCTCTGCAATTTCCGTCTACACATAAAACTAAATACACACGAATAAATATATTTTAACATATGTTATCTAAGCTGCTAACCAATATTTATCAAACGGACATTTTGTATAATGATAAATAAAAATAATAAAAAATAATAAATAAAAATAGTAATAATAATAGCAATAATAATTATACTAAATAAAAATAAAGAAAAAAGAAATAATAATAAATAAATGTAAATAATAAATAATATTAAAATAATACTACTAACAAATAATAATAAATAATAATAGAATATAATAAATATAAATAAATATAAATAATAATAAATATAAATAATAATGAACCATGAATAATAAATAATTATAAATAATAATAATAATAATAAATAATAATAATAATAATGATAATAATAATAGTAAAATAACTAATAATAAAAATAAATAATAAATAATAATAATTAATAACAATGATGAATAATAAAAATAATAATGAATAATAATAAATTAAAATAATAGTAATTATAATAATAATAAATTATAATAAAATAAATAATAAGAAATAATAATAATAAATTAAAATAATAGTAATTATATTAATAATAAATTATAATAAAATAAATAATAAGAAATAATAATAATAAATTAAAATAATAGTAATTATAATAATAATAATAAATTATAATAAAATAAATAATAAGAAATAATAATAATAAATTAAAATAATAGTAATTATATTAATAATAAATTATAATAAAATAAATAATAAGAAATAATAATAATAAATTAAAATAATAGTAATTATATTAATAATAAATTATAATAAAATAAATAATAAGAAATAATAATAATAAATTAAAATAATAGTAATTATAATAATAATAAATAATAAGAAATACTAAGAATAAATAAAATAATAGTAATAATGATATTAAATAATAATTTTACATAATAAGCTTATTGTTTCATATATGAGACTATTTTTTTTTTTTTTGCAAACAAACCAAGTTTTTAATCACACACACACAAATAGAATTAAAATGTAATTAAAAAACTTTCATTTGATATTGCTACTTTGTCGAACATGAAACTCCAGCTAAAACACACGCATTGACTTTTGGGATAAGATCAAAGATGGTACACTAATATTGTTGGGTCTGCATTATCATTGAACATTCATAGAATGGAAATATGTTACAAACTCCTACAAGGGTTTTGGAGACATACCATCATAATCAGATATTATCTGAAACTACAATAAAAAGAGTACTTTGGTATGTATGTTTCAGTATGAACAAAGGTGGTACAATAACATCGTGCGGTCTGTGTTCGCAGTATACAGCAGATGAAATCATCATCATCATCATCATCATCATCATCATCATCATCATCATCATCATCATCATCATCATCATCATCATCAATATTAACAATCTCTCACCTCCATTTTCATGCATCAACATAGGATCAGAGATAAAATATTTTGTTTGTATTTTTTTTTTACAGCACATGAACCCTTTCCTGATTACTTAACGACAAATCGTTTTGCATTAAATATTGTATGCTTTAATTTCTTAATATCTCAAATATTTATTCAAGCTTTAGATGTATGTGTAAACTATCGGGTGAATTTTCCAGACATTTCCAGGAGAGATCCGATTTCGCCAACGGATTAGATTCTTAGCAGATATTACGACTATGAGACCTGATGATAGCTTTAACTAACGGGTGAAAGTACAGTCTTTAAAGTTTGCAAATGTGGAGCCGACGACAGATTCTCTTTAAGCCATAGATGAGAGCAGGACAGGTACTATCACTCATGGATGAGATATTAGTAAGAAGTAATAGCAAATGAAAGGTCTCAAAAACTGGCAATTTTAATGTCATAGCGCCGACACAGCTATAACAAATAAACGACATTAGATGCGGAACATGCACGATATGATAATATAACAAGATAAATAGTACATTAAAAATAGAAAATAACAAAGAATTATTTATATTGACGATACGATTAAACGAGTGCGAATTCCAAGAATAAGCATTTGACAATAGCTTTGTACTTTACTTTAAAATGACAACATTGTCATGATATCGCGACCCGGATTCAGCAAAAGTAAAAAATAAAAAAGAACAGAAAAAATGAAAAATCATTGTATGTTACGTTCATCAGAGATACCTGAAAAATCTGAGGAAAAAACATGACTTCTTATTATATAGCAGTTGTATATGTTGGATAGCAGATATAAATATATTTTTTCAGCTGTGCATATTATTAAATGTGATAAATTATATAAGCATTAAACTTTGTTAAAGTACTTTATGACCAACTAAAATTGGCACTAATATCTATCTCTTTTTCTTTCACTATATATATGCATCTATAATATAAAGCTGAATGTGTGTGTGTGTGTGTGTGTGTGTGTGTGTGTGTGTGTGTGTGTGTGTGTGTGTGTGTGTGTGTGGTCACAAATAGGCTCCTATATGGTTGACTATTCTAAAAAACTGATTACATGTAATGATAGAAGATGTATCGGGACACAGGAATGGGTATGTTTGATCTGGCATAACGGTAGTTTATTAAAATCGCGCCTGGTCCACAAAGTATGGAAATAAAAAATTAAAAAACAAAAACGTTTACAAGTGTTTTTGATATAGATGTACATAATAATACTTTTATAAGTATGTTTCAACTTAAATAGGGATGGTATAATAAAATTGTGGGGTCTGCGTTCGCGCCTGGCCTCCATAGAATGGAAATAGGCACAAACTTTAATAAAGACTTTTCATATCTATCTGCGTAAGTATACTATGATAATTATGTTTCAGTTTGAAGAAATATGGTATAATAAAATTATGGGGTGTTCGTTCGCGCCTGACCTCCATAGAATGGAAATATGTCACAAAGTTTAACAAGGTTTTGTAATATAGATCAACAGAATATTGTAATAAGTGTTTCAGTGTGAACAGGTATGGTATAATAAATTATGGGGTTTATCTATTTTATTTTTACTTTCATCATATTCTGCTTTGGTTTTGATACCCCCAAATTCGAAGCTATCTCTTTACAATCCTTCCTTTTGATAATCTATCATACTTTCATAAATCAGAGTCCATTTTCTGTAGGCTGTTTTTGAACCCAGTCAATGACGGGTACTTTTGCTAATATATATATATATATACTGCATAATCACGTTGACACACCGGTTCCCGTCAGATCGCCGAAGTTAAGCAGCGTTGAGCCTGCTCAGTATTAAAATGGGTAACAATTTGCGAATTCTAGGTGCTGTTTGTGCTCTCTGCTTATCTCAGCATTGTTTCCAGTCAGTCTTGGGTCTCTCCTTGCCACTGAACCAAAGTAGTGAAACACACACACACACACACACACACACACGCGCGCACTCATATAATCATCGAAAGTCACCGGTGTGATTAGACGCAGCGATCAAATCAACCTTGAGATTCGAACAGCAAACATACATATAATGGCAGTCCGACGCTTTGCCTTCCTATGAAACTAGTCTACTCATCTCTCTCTCTCTCTCTCCTTCTCTCTCTCTCTCCACCCACACACACACACACACACACACACATACTCACACACGCACACACACACACACACACGCGCGCGCATATATATATATATATATATATATATATATATATATATATATATATATATATATCCCTCCCTGTCTATCTATCTCTCTCCCTCTTCTAGCATACTTCCGTTTTCATTCTTTCCTTTTGTTCTGACAGTATTTCCGTATTCCATGAGAGTGCAACGCGCATGCCGAGGCCGTCGACAGCAATCGCCGACGGACCGAAATAAATATGGTTCTAAAACACCCAGACACATCAAGAACAATCAGAAATAATCAGAAGAAAGAAGCAGACAAATGATGGATACTTTGGTGGGAAGACGTTTATCTGTAAATATGAACGAATCAATGTCTGATCAGGATAAGAATAAAACTAAGTCTTTAGAGATGGTTGAAAAGCTAAGGAATAACGACGATGGTCCTTGAACTATTTTGCGTCTTTGATTCGATTCTTTGTTTTCAATACTATTTCTAACCGACAGTTGCAACAAGAGAGTAAATTACTTCATCCCAAAAATAAAGGGATAAGAAAAATAACAACAAATAAAATCTCTGAGATAAAATAGAGATATATTTTTTTTATAAATTTGTTTGATGCGCCGAAATATTTCTATTCATAACATCAGACCATCTCGTCGAGTGATTCAGTTATAAGTAATCATATCTTGTATTTCGGCAAAGTTTCGCTTAGATTTTTTGCTGAATTTCGTTCACCTGTAACATAGCGCGGACGCGCGTATACAACTGCATGCGAAATGACGTCATGTAACAGAGTACTATCACGGCCACCAAGAGTAAGAAGAAGGTCTGTTAACTAAAAAATACCAGCAGGCAATGTAGGTAAGATTTGTCAGACTGTCAGTACTATATGAGGGCCATTTGAAAAAGAGCAATAAAACATTTTTAAAAAGAAAAAGGAACACAGTTCGATTAATACTGAAACTGAACTTTATTCAATATAAATATAAATATTATCTATGTAAAATTAAGTAATTTTAAAGCAATATACAATTTAATACTGATAAAAGTGAATTATAAATTTAGGAAAGCAAAGCATTAAATAACATATTAAACACCAACGATGAATCATTTTAAAAGTGAAAACAAACGATAAATAATTTTAAGAATGGAAACAAACGATAAAATACAAAAATTGAAATAAAACAAATAATTTAAATGCAAACAAACAATAAAAGTTACTAGTGTAGAAATATTTTTTAATTTAATTTAGAGAAAAATCACATGGGTTGAATGTTATTTTTTGGAACTTTAGAGATTATTCAGACTAATGTTCTCATCTTGCGTTCTCATCTTGCGTGTTTATTTCACAACGTTTTATCATCGAATCTTGACTTCTCCTTTATTACATTCTCACGCCGAAAATGATGTTCACATACCTAAAAACATAATTAAAGAAAACATTCATACCATAATGTAAACTATTGCTAAAATCTAAGAAAAGATAGTAAACAAACATTTACAATAATAATAATAATCACAGTGTAGTATCTGTTCTTATGCTACACTTCATTTGTTCTGTCCTCGGTCAGTGGAGGAGAAATCCTTCATGACTGACACAATTTTTATTTTATTTTTGTTCCTATCCAGAGTGCCCCTTTTAGAGAGCTAGATTTTCCCATGTTACAAGAACAGAAGCCTGTTCTTGTAAGTGAGTAAATAGGAAATAGGATAGTCAAGGATTCGAACTTGCGAAGCTAGATTTGGAATTGAAAATTTCAATCATGTTAAAATAAATACAGAATGTTATTGAAAATAAGGAATGTGGAATCGCAATTGTTTAGCTCACACAAAATAGTTAGATATCTGTTTATTGGAAAAGGAATGTAATGATGAAATTTGTTTCTGTGAAAATTAAAATAAGGAATTTAATCGTCAATTGAAATTGTAAACATATTTTGTAAAGAGGTTACTCGAAAAATAGGTTACTGAACTCGGGATCATGTCAGTGTGGCATGTTTTGCAACGTGACGCATGTCAAGTCAGCGTGCCGAGAAAGAGGTCAGAGACAGCTGCTGACACCAAATCTTGGAAGCGAAGGTTAAAGAAAAGCCATGTAAAGAAACTTTGAACTCCTCGAGCGAAATCAGGACCGGTCATGAAATAAAGGACGTCATCATGTGGTTTTGTATCTGCATCTTTGTGTTGTTATTCACCAGAGAACGTATTGTCCATTTATGTTATAAGAACCTTGATAAAATCATCATCTAAAAAATATGTGTTAGAAAGTATATGTATCAAAGTATAAATGTTATAGAAACACTTCCGTTCACAGAACTGTCAAAAGTATAAATGTCAAACCCTCGGTCTATCTATCTATATATATATCAAATCTCCTCTCATTGTGTATTACAAGCTGTCGTCTCTCCTGTCTTATATGTATCCTGTCTCTTATATATACAGAACTGTCTCTCTTTATATGTACTCTGTTTCTATCACTCTAAGACTCTCTTACAAACAAGAACACTAAATAAGAACTCACGTAATTTACGCGCATAATTAGTACCTTCTAAAAATAACACCCCCTATGCAATACACACATTAAAAACCGACCTTGTGTCTAACTGCGCCCTCGTGAGGAAGAAAGTAAATAAATTAAAAAAACAATATTTTTGACAATTATTCTAATGTAAAAATTATTTGTTTATTATTTTAAAAAGAAACAATCAATTTTAATATATAACGCTCAGTCACGGCTAATTTCATTAATAGCCGCGTGATGAATAATTTTCAAACCGACTTTAGAAAAAAAATATAGAACTTCAAAATAATTTGGAAATACTCAATGAAAGGTTTTATTCATTACTAAAAAGACATTTTGATAATTATTCTCATGTAAAAATTATTTGTTTATAATTTTAAAAACTAAAACAAAATTAAATTAAATTTTCAACCTTCCTGATAGACATTTTAGCCTTATAAGAAAATAAACAGTTAAAAATATCAACATAATATTTGCTGTATTTACAATAAATGGTATTGTTTCTTTTATTTATATTAACAATGTTATCAAACGTTATGAAAGTACTTTAATTTATATTAACGATGTTATAAAACGTTATGAAAGTACTTTAATTTATATTAACAATGTTATCAAACGTTATGAAAGTACTTTAATTTATATTAACAATGTTATCAAACGTTATGAAAGTACTTTAATTTATATTAACAATGTTATCAAACGTTATGAAAGTACTTTAATTTATATTAACGATGTTATCAAACGTTATGAAAGTACTTTAATTTATATAACGATGTTATCAAACGTTATGAAAGTACTTTAATTTATATTAACGATGTTATCAAACGTTATGAAAGTACTTTAATTTATATTAACAATGTTATCAAACGTTATGAAAGTACTTTAATTTATATTAACAATGTTATCAAACGTTATGAAAGTACTTTAATTTATATTAACAATGTTATCAAACGTTATGAAAGTACTTTAATTTATATTAACGATGTTATCAAACGTTATGAAAGTACTTTAATTTATATAACGATGTTATCAAACGTTATGAAAGTACTTTAATTTATATTAACGATGTTATCAAACGTTATGAAAGTACTTTAATTTATATAACGATGTTATCAAACGTTATGAAAGTACTTTAATTTATATTAACGATGTTATCAAACGTTATTAAAGTACTTTAATTTATATTAACGATGTTATCAAACGTTATGAAAGTACTTTAATTTATATTAACGATGTTATCAAACGTTATGAAAGTACTTTAATTTATATAACAATGTTATCAAACGTTATGAAAGTACTTTAATTTATATTAACGATGTTATCAAACGTTATGAAAGTACTTGACTACAGTTCTAATTAAATGCACGTTAAATTATTAACAAATAACATTACTTTCTTTACTATATTTGGTTGGAATAAAAATTTTCCCTGCTAATGGTACGTATCCAAATTGTGAAAATTTAGGAAAAGAAAATGTATGTACTTTGGGGCCTTTTAGATATTTTCCCCGGTAATTTGGAACAATGCAAGAATACACCATGTTAACAAACTGAAAACTAGAGGAAACTGCTGCTGATAGCTTAGACCGTATACCTACAACTGAATCTGATAATGACGTCACGCTGTCATGTGCATCGGCCTTCTTTACTCTCGGTAGCCACAGTACTATTGACGCGTGTGTGAGAAAATCAACAGCAGCAGCCGAAGAATATCTAGCTAGTAAAATATTAGCAGCAACAACAACCGTTAAAGCCCAAATGCAAATTAGCAAGTGTGTACGAGCTTGCGTCACAAGTAAAGGAGAGAAAAATACACCACGTGGTTGAGAGAGAAGCAAAGTGCGCGCCGCAGAAGATGGACATATAAATTCGAAGGCAAGAAAGCGTTGGTTGAGGCCGGCGTTAGCTGACAAGGACAGAAGCTTTTAAAAAGCGCGTGTATGTGTGCGAAAAGACTTTGGAAAAAGAATGAAATGCGTTGTTTTGGAAGAACCACGAATAAATGCAAAAGATGATCACGTGAAGGACGTTACATAAATAACGAGAGAATAAGAAATACATGTCGTTGTTCAAAAAAAAAAAAAAAGAAGCGAGTTGACGTTCTTTGTCTGTTTTGCGATTGAGGCTACAACGTATTGGTTCCCTTACAGCGTTACACACCCATAGACGTTAGACGGTAACATGTTGGTTCATATTACATTTAAATTTTTGCATGTTGATACAATCAAATAAACAGGAAGCAGAGGGATTCTAAAAACAAGTAGTTTGAGAGAAAAAACGCTATTCAGGGTAAACAATTTTCCGGCATCTAGCGACCTCTACATTGAAGGGGTAAGATGTGTCTACTAGTCGCATTTGTTTTTTCGTTGAAAGGGTACAAGCACAGTAAATTCATCTGAGCACATTTTGTGTTGAAGGGGTCAATCCTGGGCCCAACTCTCTTCCTGATCTACATCAATGACCTCCCTAAACACATACTTAAATCATTCGTTGACATCTATCCTGATGACACGACCATCTACGGCAACACATCAAAAGGCTGTAAATGACAAAGTTCTCTCTGATTCTCTCTCCGCTCATCTCGAGCGCGTGGTTCAGTGGGGGAAGATGTGGCTGGTTACCTTTAATGCATCCAAAACCAAACTCCTATCCTTACATCATTAACGCTCTGATCCCCATCAGGCATTAATTGTGATGGATGGCTCTCGTCTGGGTGAGGCCCCGTGTTTTGACAAGCTTCTGGGTTTGACCTTTACTCCTGATCTGAAATGGAACACGTACATCAAGTCTGTTGCCAAGGTCGCTGGAAAGATAGTGGGATCTTTCTACCACTCCAGAAGATACCTCACAACTGATGCAATTCTCTATCTATATAAAAGCCAAGTACGTCCAAGGATGGAATACTATTGCCATATCTGGGCAGGAGCTGCTAAAAACAGCCTATCCTGCCTTGACAGAGTACAAAATAGACTTCGTGGCTTAGTGGGGGATGCCCTTTTCTCTACCCTGCAACCTCTCTCCCACAGAAGAGACGTTGCGAGTCTATTCTTGTTTTATCGTTATTTCCATGGCAGGTGCTCGTCTGAACTCCAATCTCTGGTCCCCTCTCGCCAATCTTTCACGAAAAACACCCGTCTAGCTGAAACCACTGTCAAAAATTTCCCCCACTCTATATCTGTGCCTAAATCAAAACGCGGATTCCATGAACAAAGCTTCTTTCTTAGAACTGCACGCCTGTGGAACTCTGTTCCGTCTGCCTGCTTCCCACCGGACTACAACTTGGATGTCTTCAAGTCCAATGTTAACAAATTCCTAATGAACCGCCCCCTAAGTAAACACTTCATCAAATCTCCACACTAACGTAATGTACTTGCAATAACTCTTATCCCTGAGTGGCTTCCGGGCCTTGATAAGTGGTGATCACTGTGTAAAAAATACTTGTAAAATAAGCACAGGAATGCAACACTGCGACGATATGCCAGAGACTGATGATTTATAGACAATGAGAGACATATCATGCTTGTTTTGTCAACAATCACACTTGCTGGTATTTATAAAATTCAAATTTTAACGCTTAAATTTTTATACAAATTTGAATACAAATTAATTACAAAATTTTATACAAATTTATACAAATTTTAACTCTAAAGATATTTGTTTACACTGAACTAAAACTTTCCTCGCTCGTTCTTATTCTTCGACATAAGCATTGAATCTGTTTTGCTTCCTTAGTTTTTTTTTACACAAGATCACCACTTATCAAGGCCCAGAGGCCATTCGATAATAAGAGTTAATGTGATTATAGCGTAGTAAGCATAAGAAGTGGGAATTTCGCAAATTGGATTGTTTAGGGGGACGGTTCATCAAGAACTTGAAGACAATCAGATTGTAGTCAGCTGGAAAGCAGGCCATCGGAAGAGAGTTCCACAGGCTTGAAGTTCTAAGAAGCTTTGTTCATGGAATCTACGTTTAGGTTTAGACACAGATAAAGAGTGCGGGAAATTATTGATAGTGGTTTTGACTAGACGAGTGTTTTTCGTGAAAGTTTGGCGAGGGGGGCATAGATTGAAGCTCAGACGAGCACTTGCCATGAAAATAACGATAAAACAGAGACAGTCTCGCAACGTCTCTTCCGTGGGAAAGAGGTAGAAAAGGGCATCCCCCACTAAACTACGAAGTCTATTTTGTAACTCTGTCAAGGCAGGATAAGCTGCTTCTAGCAGCTCCTGCCCAGATGTGGCTACAGTATACCATCCTTGGTCATACCTGGCTTTTATATAGGAAGAGAATTGCATCAGGAGTGAGATATCTGCTGAAGCGGTAGAAAGATCCCACCATTTTTCCAGCGACCTTGGCAATGAATTTGATATACGTATTCCATTTCAGGTCAGGAGTAAAGGTCAACCCCAGAAGCTTGTCAAAGCATGAAGATGGTGTAGAGATAGAAGCTTGGTTTTAGATGCATTAAAAGTAACCAGCCACCTCTTTCCCCATTGTACTACATGTTCAAGATAAGAAGAGAGAGAATCAGAGAGAACTTGGTCGTTTACGGTCTTTGATGTACTGTCATAGATTGTAGAGTCGCCAGCATAAATGTATACGAATGATGTAAGGATATGATTTGAAAGATCATTTATATAGATCAGGAATAGATTTGGGCCCAGGATGTTGTTTTTGCTTAGATGGTTGACTACTATTTAACACAGATTCCAGCAGCTTACTCATGATGCACAGGAGACTTATTGGCATGTACTGAGAGGGAGATGAGCGATCACCTGAATTCTTAAATACAGGGCATACTGATGAGATTTTCCAGGGTGTTCGGAAGCATTCCTCCTTAAGACAACGTTTAAATAACTTAGTTATAATAATAAGCTAGTTAAATAACTTAGTTATAATAATAAGCTAGTTCTGGTTGAAGCTTTTTGATCACTGGAATTGGAATGCCGTCAGGGCCAGTTGCTTTACTGAAATAAAGGTTTTTGATTAGCTTAGCAACATCACGTACAGATATTTGTATGTCGCATAGCGTGTTTGGTCATAAAGTGTAGAATTCGCTGCAAAGATCTTGGCAAAGAGTTTGGCTTTGTCTGATGCTGACGAGATATCCTCAGGTCCATTGGTGATAATTGGGATAGAGCACGTACTTCTGTTCAGGATTCTGTTTGCTATTTGCCAAAACTGATGGTGCCCTAGCCGCTGCTCAGCTACTTTGGACTTGACGGACTGAGCATACAACTCTCTCACAACTCTTTATTACTTTTTTTACAGAGGTTGCTGGCGGACCTGATGGTGGGTTTAGTCTCAGTACATCTATTACATTGGAAGCAATGGAAAAAGTGATTTCTGTGCTCAATGGCTGCAGCACGGCTGGCTATGAGGGTTTTGCTGGAATGAGGGTATGAAACGGTCTATACCTACAATTAACCATTCCGTCAGGTCTGATACTATAGAGGAAACATCCTTTTTAAACATGGAACGCAGAGGTAGATCTGGTATAAATGTGCGGAAGCTATCCCAATCAGCTATGGAGTATCAATACACTGTACAATGGAGAGGTACGTCTGAGGTCCTATTACATTTCGTTTTTATCTTAACTGATACAATGGAATGGTCTGAAGATCCCAGTGGAGACAGAACAGAGGATGACCATAGCTCACGGCAAGTTGTGAGGAAAAGATCTAGAAGACTTGCATACTGGGCGTCAGTGTCGGGGAACAATCTGAGTGAGGTCATAAGCAATAGAGAAATCGTGACAGAACCTCCCCTCGTCATCGGTCTTGTTTGAGTGAGTTAACCGTTCCACATTGTGAACATTGAAATCTCCACAGATATGAATGTTTGCAGACAGGACGTGGTCAACTTTCTCAGATATGCTTTTAAAGATAGTAACTCCACTGTTGTGGAGGCGATAGAGTGAAAATATGAACTCGGTAGTGTGAGCAAGAGCAACCCTGAAGCACATATAGTGTCCCTGCCACATGGAAAGTCGTCTTTAGTGTGGGCACATACTCCATGCCCATGGCGATCTTGAGGGTCGGGTTTAGAAGTTAAGTTAGAGTATCCTTTAATTACGAACTCATCTAAGGAAGTACTCGGTCCAATGCCGGTCTCACTTAGGAATAATAGGTCAGGTTTAGTCTCCTGTAATAGAACCTCTTGAAAGTTGGAACGTAGACACCTGATGTTGGAGGAGACATGGTAGTGGATGTCTACGCTGGAAGTTGGAAATCTGGGTTCGATCGAGTATTTTTTCTGGAAATTATTGGGATTTGCGATTTGTGGAATAAGTCCACAGACTTGCTTAGAGCAGGGCAGTGAGAGAAAGTAAGAGAAAAGAAAACGAAGAAATTTTTTTGTAGCACATGATAAGGTAAAGTCGTAACAATTACCTACTAATATGGCATCGAGAGGCCCCACCAGAAGCTCCTGCATGGTCCAGAATCAATTCATCAAATAGCAATGCAGCAGCCCAAGTACTTTGCACCTGCTGATATGATGGCCTCCTTAGTGATTAATCCAAGGTTCGGGTCCTGGTAGGCGGATAACGTCAGCTTAGTCGAAACGTTTACCTCCAGCACCCTTACTAGTGACATGGCTACAAAGATAGACAAAGAAACAGAATTTCCAACATCTGGCGATTGTTCACAAAAAATACTGCCAACCTAGTGAACAGCTTTTTCTTCTCCCTTTGTCACAAAAATCACCCATTGAAAAAATGAGGACTGAGAGACAAATAAGGAGAAGCGAGATTAACTAGAACTGCCGATAACGCATTCACAATGCATTGTCTACTCTCCATTAAAAAAAAAGGATTAAAGGGACTTATTAATATTTACTTAGTATAAGTCCGTTGCTCTAATTTGAAATTAAAGATATTATTTGAAGATACCTTCCCCTCCCAAATTTAGGCGTGAGTTTATATAGTGGAATCAATAAGCCACTGTTAGTTATGGATTTCATTTTTTTTAATAGTCTACATACATTTGCATTTTAAGGACTAATTGAAATAAGCTTATGCAGGGTGTCTGTTCCAAAGGAAGCTGATGGTTAAAAAAAATCATAGCTTTCTTAATTTTTTATATTTTTCTTTTATTTTTCAGATCATCAAGAGTAACCCTTCCAAGGTTATCATGAGTCGTTACACTACCGAGGAGCGGATATTTAACGTAGAGTCGTATTTTCGGTTGAATGAGTCAATATCAGAAACTCAAAGAGAATTTCGACGAAACTTCAACACAAGTAATTCCCCTACTCCCAATGCAGTAAAAGCTATGGCGGCTCGATTTCAGGAGCAATGGTCTGTATGTGACCTCCTTAAATCTGGTAGACCCCGTACGGCAAGAAGTGATGAGAATCGTCAGAGATTATCAGAGAGTGTGGCCAAGGATCCATCCACATCAGTAGGAAGGAGATCAAGTCATATTTGGGTCTCTCGATTATCTCTTCACAGAATGCTTCATGAAGAGGGCAAATTTCCATATAAAATTCAATTGGTGCAAGAGGTTCAGCCAAACGATCTGGAAAAAAGGCTGGAATACGCCATGCAATTCCAAGATCTGGCCAATGGGAATCAAAACTTCACCATAACCTCATTATGTCTGATGAGGCCTATTTTCATCAGAATGGATTCATAAATAAGCAAAATTGCAGGATTTGACAGCACAACGGCAATTACAACATAAAAACGTACAGTATGGTGTAGAATAACGGCGGATGAAATAATCAGAATTGGTGGACATTTGAGTAAGATCATTTTTCATAACTAAAATTAGACCTTGTGAAAAACATACCCTAGATTAAGTTGTGTAAATAAAATTAGAATAAGCAGACTATAGTATCTTACTATATCTCAAAAAGTCACGGAGAGTATCATCTACCTACATATGAAATATAAAGGAAGATAATCAAATTTAAAATCCGTCAGCTTCTTGTGAAAAACATACCCTAGATTAAGTTGTGTAAATAAAATTAGAATAAGTAGACTATGATATTTTCCCATATCCCAACACATGACGCAGAGGCTCATCTACCTACATATGAAAATTGGTAAACATAACTTAAATATTGAGGAAGTTCATCAAATTTCAAATCCGTCAGCTTTTTTTGGGGGGGTGGGGGGACACCCTGTAATAAACAAAATTAGACTGCGTCAATATATATTAAGGACGTACGATTACAAATTATTATATTGTCCGTTTTTAATTAGCTGATTAGCTGAGACTAAAATGTGTTTGTTGATCCATTTCTCGAAATGCTGGTGTACTCATTATGCTTTATTTTAATATTGGCAGGGAACTCCAAATTCCACACATTGCGTAAATCACAGAAAACAAAACAGGAAAATAATCAATCTGCTTGATATTCTAATATAAAATGTCTTTAACTAAGCAGCTGACACACCGGTTCTCGCTAAATCATTGAAGCCAAGCAACGATCAGCCCGGCCATTGCCAGATGAGTGGCCATTTTAGAATAGTAGACACTGTATAGAGTGACGAGACAGCACTACTGTCAAAGGTGGAAAAAAACTAAGGTGCATCCTTTTCTCCGCTAGTCCGGGGGAGATCCATAGGTAAAGTCGATAACCCACTTCAGCCCCCCCCCCTCCCCGATCAGAGTAACATGAAGTTGTGGAAAGCAGGTGGCTGATGTAATATGGAAACAATCAGGAATAATTCTGTTCGTGGTTTCGAATCTTGCTGAAATTTCTTTCGCATACAATGGTCAGAACAATCGCCTAGCATGGGCGTTGCTCGAAAAGAAAGAAACTGCAACCTACTGTCTGTATAACTGAAAAGAAAGCTATGGCAATACATCAAAAACTGTTCAGTAGAGTTTGGGAAATTGTGGATCACAGCACTTGAACTTTGTGCAAGAGGGTTTTTTTTCCTTGATGACCATTTTGTTCCATACGCATGCGCGTCTCTTGCTGGTGAAGGGTTACTCATCAAACGTGAGCGAAAAACTGACTCCTTTTCCTCAGAGTTTGACCATTTATGTTCTGCAACTCCCGCCATTTCACGCAGCTTCTCTCGCACCCCCCTAAAACACGCTACATCTCTTGAGTCTTCTTCTTCTGATTTCTGGTATCAAAGAGATCATACCTTTTGCTTTTGTGAGGTGATGCTGTTTGTAGCATTACTACTACAAAAATACTTTCGGTATGCGTTATTATAATTAAATCTTTAGATACGCTTCATATCAGGACAACACCGATCATATCGGTTTCACATATAAATGCAAATATTATGAGATAGAATATAAGAATAACACCCGACAGAATTTTTACATAAAATAAAATGAAAATAAACACAAATTATAAAAGAAGAAAAAAAAAAAAAAACAGTACCGTGCATAATATTTCATTTCTTTATTTGATGGAAACTTTAACAAATTTAAAGAATCATTTTGTTGACGTTTCTAATTAAACGATGAGGCGAATATTAATCTTTGTATGGTTTTATGTTATTCTGTCTTTTATATTTTGAGATTTTTACTTTTCCATTTTATTGTTTAGTCTATGCACGTATCTGCGTATGTATAGATCTATTTATATAAAGTAGTGTATGTGTATATGTTTATATCTTTGTATGTACAATATTCACCCCTAAACTAATTAGCCGATCATTATGCATTTTGGAACACAACTGCTATGCTTAAAGCGTGAAAATGTTTAGTTTGACTGCGAAGAAGTAAAGGGCGATGGAAAACCTTCTTAAAAAATTCACACACCTCCGGTTACTGAAATTCCAACAATGAGTATTAGATATAAATGAATAAATATCCTCCAATTTTCAGGAGTAATTTAAGGGTTTATATGGGCCACATTATGAGCAGAACATCCCATTTGAAATTCATTACACTTAAAAAACACACAGTCATTAAATATCAATTAATAAAGATTCCTTGAGTTTCAGTTTCTACTTAAGACCCCTTTAGCATAAGTATCTAATTTTAGGCATAATCTAGAATCCAAATCATATAAAGAGTTTTAATCAAAATTAGAACAACGATTATAGACATAACGTTTAAAAGCATTATAGATCGATCTTAATCGTAGTAAGAAGATAAAAAAAAATGGCGAAAAAAAAAATTAGCTTTACTCCGTTCGTTGACGGACATTTCAAGTATGGGCAATCTATGATTAAAGATAAGGATAATCAATATATACAATAATTTATTGACTAAGAGAAATGAATTAATTTCGCAAGATGTAGACACAGACATAAATTTAAGATAACCATCATATAATGGCATCGCAGCCCTCAATACAGTTACATTAAACGCATTAGATATATCGTATGCAAATCTAGAATTTACAGTTAATAATAATATAGATGACTACGGGTTCGATACTGTATGTACATTCATAGGCCTCTTGCTGACCTCCTTCTTATATCCACCATTTTAACTTGTACACCTCTCGCTACTTTACTTTAATCTGGGTTTCATCATAGTGTTACAGCTTGCTGCTGTTATTAGTGATAGTACGAAGACCGTTCCACAAGTAATGTCTCCTATATTTTAACTAAAAAAGTTGAAGAACTAGGATGATGCAATCACATCTGATCTAATCGGGCGGAATAAAAATAAGACGCATTACTTTTGGACTGCACCTTGTATCAATATCCCACTTCCGCCTTCTCCTCTCTCCACTCGGAAATTTAATTGTATATTTACCCCATGTCTCAATACTTTAGTACTAAATATCGCCAGAGCTTGATAGATATGTGTCAATAAAGTTCCAAGTTATGCATCTGTTATAATACTTTTATTTTTACTTAATCTATTTTAATATTTAATTAGAATGTTTTATTTATAAATTATTACAATTTTCTAACACATTATTTTAATTTGGCAATAACTGATCAGATTTTTTAATTCATTGATGTCCCAGTTTTCATGGCTCTGAGTAGAAGCTAGACCAAGCCATCTTTTAAGCATTTCTAGAGTTCAACTAAGTGACAAGAAAGAGAAGAAGTGGTTAGCACCTCCACTCCACTATGTAACCTTACCCAACACATTGTAGCCTCAATCGCAAAGTAGACAAAGAATTGAAAAAAAAAAACTTCAACTCGCTTTTTTGTTGTACAACGACATTTATTTCCTCGTTCTCCTACTACGTGTGATCGGCTTCTCAAACGTGCTCTCGAACGTCATCCACGTCTCTAACGTGATAATTTTTTCGAACGTGTTCTCTCCTTTTTATAGTCTTCTTTTGCATTACAGTGACGTCATTTCGCTCACGACTCGGTATTTGCATATAGTCGTCCGCGCTCTGTTACTACTATATTTGAGTATTGAATCTGCTGTACGTTATTTCTTCATAATAAGCATAGTTAATACCTCATTTCACACCCCTAATCTTCCACTTCAACTCTGACACTCTCAAGACAGCGAAAATATTTTTATCCTTTTCAGTAAACAAATGGTGAGCCATTAAAAAGTCCAGTTTCAGTTGCGAAATTTGATATAATGCAAATGGATTTAAAATGTTGAGATAATTTTTTATTCTTATTTTTATCTTGCTCTGCATTACATTGTGCTTTCTTGCTCCAAATCTCCTATCAAAGACACCGCATCTTTCACGGATCCAACATATTATAATAGTCTTCCCACGACCCGTAAGTTGAGCTATCCTAGAATTTCTAGTATTAGAATTACTCCGATCTACATTACACGAAGCTGAGACTAGAAAAGTTTACACCGTCATATTCACTCAAAGACATACAATCCTCAGTCGACACAACTTCATATTGTCTTTAACTGTGATGTTAACTTACCTAATCAACAGGCTTAGATAAAAGGACAAGTTTTTTCCATATAGAACGAATGAACTATGGATGGTGAAACCCACAATCGACTATAAAAGCACTGGAACATTTCCAACACGATCTCTTTAACCTGATAAGATCAGATTTAAGTATCACAACAATAAGTTCTCATTTGGCCTGAAGAAAAGGCATCAGAAACATAAAGAAATCTCTGGCTCATGACCGATAAAATAGCAAATATATAAAAAGGTGTGCTCGTCAGAATATCTTTATAAGCAAAGTTTCGAACCCAAATAGAAAGGACAGTCATAACACAGAATCAAAAATTAACGGAGATGGGGTTGAATTTGCCAATAAACTTGAAAATAAATAGTGTGGGTAAAGTAGATAAAATAAAGACATTATTTTAATTGTGAATCACTGGTAAAAAATAACAACAATAAAAGCAACAACAAAAAATGTAAATTAACAAAAGTCCGCAAAAACATAACTATGCCTTGTACCCAAAAGGATTTTACAATGCATAATAAATTGATCGATACAACTTCTATAAAGACTCATCCGACATTATTCAATGGTTCAAGGGCATCAAAACAAGCACAGGTCCGCCTTTATCCAATTGGATATCATCAACTTCTCTCCCCTCAATTTTGAAGGCATGCCTCGTCAATATGCTAGAAATTCCGGAAGAGCATTGAACATAATTCTGACATGCCGTAAATCCACTCTAATCACTAAATTGAAGAATTGTATTAAAACGAACAATCATGAGTTCGACGATCAAATGGCGTTTGGATTCAGTACAAATTGCAGAACTAGTGAGAATATACATACTATGTAAACTTAGAATGATAATAGATTCCAACCAAGTAGTTTTATATAGAGACAATGAGTTAATAATAGTATCTAACAGTAACTCCGCCCCAGTATTGAACATTTACAAAAACCTAACAAGAGTATTGGACTTGAAGTAGACGTAAGTAGAAAATAAATCACTTAGACATAACATTGAACCTGAAATATATATATATATATATATATATATATATATATATATATATATATATATATATATATGTGTGTGTGTGTGTGTGTGTGTGTGTGTGTGTGTGTGTATAAGTTCCAAATCATACTGTTTAATTATTTATTTGACAAATAACTGTATTCGTTTTCCTCGAACCACTTTAATATTTTGTCGTATATCTCAATCGGATAGACATTTTTATTATGGCGTACATTTTGCTTTTCTCGAGTTGTGAATATTTTACGCGTACATCATGAGGCCATTTATACATAATAGATGACTAATTAGTTTTAATAGTTTTTGTTTCGACAATTACTGAAACTTGCAGAGTATCGTCATGGCTAATATCAAGGCGTTAAAAATGTTCAAGTCTTAATCGTTACACACACTGCGTGATAAATACCATACCGTATAAATATATACCTTTGTAGAAAGAAGTACAACATATCTTTGTACATAGCGTCTTAGTAAAAAAATGCTCCACATTTTTAATGGGAGCTATCAAAATTATATTTCCACAAGGATGTAATAAAAATCATTAGATTCGTTAACAATAACAAACATACCGTAATATTGTATGCATATCTCTGGTGTACTGTAATATATTGTGCATACATACTGAATACCATATCTTTTATACATTGTGGATAGCATAATATCTTAGTATACATCTGGTATGCCATAATATTTTATGGATATATCACAATATATTACCATACATATGGCATAACATATCTTTCGCATATATATATGATATACCATAATATCTTACTATATATTTTGTATATAGCAGTATGCATACATTTGGCGTATCATATCTTACGCATACATCTGACATACTGTAATATCTAATGTATGAACTGGCATCCATCTAGTATTGTAGATAACTACAACAATTAAAATTATGCGATCTCAAAGATAAGATTTTAAAATATGTGATTTACAACTTTGCATGCAAAAATATTTTTTTGGTATCATCTACCGAAATTGTTGGGCATCTTTTTTCCTAAAACACCCTGTGTAAATAGCGGGTTTTCTTTATTCATTTGATACGTTCTTAAACAAACAAATCTATTTCGTCTATATTATTTACGACTTTGTTACCAGGCGTCTTCTGTTTAAAGCCGGGGGAAAGGGCAATGGTGTAGTTAACACCAAAGGCCGGATAAGCTGGTTTGGGAATCTTGATATTCCGGAATTTTCTGGTTTTATGAAGAATGCCTAATATGATTTTGGATCATATATCTGGCTGTATTACGCATATTAAGATTTAGTGTTCGTTCATTAATTCAGAGGCGATCAAATTTTGATTTGATATAATAGTTTTTTTTCTCTCTCCGTTTCAAAGTGATCATTTTCAGAATTTTCTTCTTTTCATCAACCACACATGAAATGAATTTTACCGCATTGTTCACTTCCCAATTGAGAAGAAAATAAAAGAAAATGACAATATATTTATATGTGTTTCTAAATGTCCTACAAAATGCAGATTGAGGTTAATAAATAAGTTAGTTTATATAGTTTATCGCTTCGATTTTATTTTCTCAAAGGCCGATGCTATACATTTTTCTACACACGAAACATATATAATGCATTTTAAACTTTACCTGAACAAACAACAACTCTATGCTAGAAAAAAATAAATGCATAACCGTTTTAAACTAATGTGTTGTATATAGTATCAATATGTCTTATGTATATGTACAAAGTACGCCTACGTCGTCATTGGAAGAGTAAATAATGGCTTCTTACATATTCGTTTGTGTGAGGCTTTAAACATTAAATAAACTGGTGCAATAGACAGTTCGCTTCACGCATGCTAGTCCTAATAAAATAAACACATGATAGTTCTTTAAAACCGACTGCTTACTTCAGTCCAAATACACGAGCGGTGACAGCAATAAAACTTCAGGCGTACGTGACGCACAGACAAATGATCATATCTTTCGTCGGGTTTCTTTACTCGCCGCTGCTTGCCGGTAATTCCTTCCCGTCTTGTAGACACTGGAATAAAGAACCTTTCCAATATCGTTTAACATGCGAATCAACACAAAGACAACTTCTTTTGTTTCACCTTTATTTCAGTATTCAATATCCCGTAGTGGACGCAACGCCAAGCTTTCCTTAAATCTTTAAACGTGTGTTGTATCCTTTCGCCTTCCAAGGACCAAAACTTTTTGCCAAAACAAATCTCTGTCGCTAAGCGAACAACTCTCTCTTTTAGTAAAAACTCTCTCTCTCTCTCTCTCTCTCTCTCTCTTTCCCTTTCCCTCTCGCTCACGCTTCGGTCTTTACTCAAATAATAAACTTGTACTTTTTTACTCTTCAATTGACATCTTTGACAATTGCGTCGGTTTTTATTTTTGCAATTGGCTTATTTATTATTGTTTGTACATTCTTTTTGCCTTCAAATTCTTAATTTGTATTAATTTATTTCAAATCTGTGCATTCTAAATTCATAAATTTCGTAAATGCATGAAACATTCTGATCATGGTTTGTTCGAATGAAGAAAAAATATTCTTTACATGTCATAGAAGCACAACATTTGAAAAATTCTGACGACTATGTTTCGTTTGAAACACTTTTTTAGCGTCACAAATGCACCACATATTTTCAAATATTGTATTTCTATGCTATTTTATCAAAGAAACCATTTTTGGAAAAATAGGAAAGGTTAATGAATGTATGAATGTATAAATAATGTTTAATAATATGTATAAATGATGTTTTTTATTTTCCCCTATATTATATATACAGAGAGAGAGATAGAGAGAGAGAGAGAGAGAGAGAGAGAGAGAGAGAGAGAGAGAGAAAGAGAGAGAGAGACAAAGAGGGAGAATATTAGGCTCTACTTCAGTGACCAAGATGATATTAATTTTACTGATCAGCTTTTCAAAACAAATACGTAGATTCATTCTTACGGACAGTTTCGTTCAATGAAAAGAAATCCAAAATTAGTACGTCAATCCCGTACTATCATCTAAAAACAATAACAAAACAAAAAGGTTTCCTTCAAAAAAAATGCATTGCAAGGAAAAAAAAAATAACAAAAAAACAAATATTTACATTAATTACATTTTTCTACCAAAGACAAGCATAGTAAACCCTAATCAGAAATAGCAACCGTATTATATATATATATATACTAGCAAAGATACCCGTGCTTCGCACGGAGCTTTGTTGCGCACTCGGGTACCAAAATCTGTGGGCACCTTTCCAGTAAGTTGATGTTGTAAGAGCAACGATTGCATAAGGTGATTAACATTTTAACTACCTCTTGTAGTGACTGAAATTCAATCAGGAACTTCACAAAACATTTTCATCAAAAAGGAAGGTTACTTGATGTTACATAGTAAATTTTTCATTGAAGTAATTTTCAACTCTTGCTTAAATTTTATCTTGCACATTCAATACTAAAAACTTACCACAATCAGATCATGTCAGTTTTTCCTCATATCCATTTCTCGAACTTTTCACTGAAGAGCCTCAGGGTAAACTACATTTCTGCTGCTTTGATTTGGAGCCAGAATGTAGAGTTTTTCTGAACTTCCTGTCCGGCTGATGGAGACGTAGAACATACCGTGACTGAAGCAGTCTGATGTCAAGTCTACGCCAATGGTGTTAAATGTCTGACCTTGACTTTTGTTTATGCTCATTGCAAAACACACCTTCACAGGAAATTGGAGTCTCCGGAATTTAAATGGAAGTTCTGAGTCCGATGGAACTAAGGGGATCCTTGGCAGTAGAACGGTTTCGCCTTTGTAGGGACCACAGGAAATGGTGGCCTCAAGTACATTGGTGTGCAATCTGGTGATAACACATCTGGTTCCGGTTGTTGTTTTTGGCGGTTCCAAGGATCGAAGAATCATGATTGGCGATCCAATTTTGAGATTTAAAATGTGTGGAGGCATTCCAGATATCTCCAAAGAGTTTAAAAACTCCACAGGGTAGTGAACAGCTTCATATTCATTAGTAGCCGAATCAACTGACTTGTATTGCTTTGTGTCTCCTGGAAATTCATCCATTATTGAATTGTTCAAATGATTCACATTGCTGTTTAATGGCGAAATAATAGCCCTCTCAGCAAGCCAATCCGGTGATTTCCCATTGTTTTGCAGGTCTGGGTACACTTTGTCTTTCAGTTGCTTCTGATTACCGACACATTTACCAAGCGCAGTTGGAATCTTAATTGTGTCAGGTGAAGAAGTGATAGGAAACTGACCATTACCGATTTGGAGAAGCAATTTTGAGAAGTCTGCTGCAGCTGTGTTATCAGAGATATAGGTTCTCATATTAGTAGTCAGTCTCTTCACTATAACATGCCTCCAGAGATAGGATTGTTTCAAACTTGCATTGACAATGTTAGCCCTTGTGCCATTTTTAACCACTGGGAGGATTTGACGGAAATCACCGCAAAATAAGGTTGGAATGCCACCCATGGGATTCTTGTTTCCTGTGATGTCTTGCAGTGTTCGGTCAATTGCTTCATAAGCACTCTTGTGCGTCATTGGGGCTTCGTCTACAATGATTGCAGAGGTGTCTCTAATTACATTTGCCAAGGCTGAGTTACCAGTAATTTTGCAAACTGGCTGATCCATTCGATGAGTATCCAAGGGTACTTTAAAAGTGCTGTGAAGAGTGCGGCCACCTTGTAGTAGAGTAGCAGCAATGCCACTGGATGCTGTTGCAAGCACAATCTTTCTCATGGATCTAATCTTTGCAAGGATCAAATTGATTACAAAAGTCTTGCCCGTACCACCTGGAGCATCAAGAAACATCATGTTTTTGTTCATTTCACCTTGTGCTTCCAACATTGCCATGAATGAATTGTAAACTTCTCTTTGAGAATCGGTCAGTTTTTCTTGCATATTTTCTGCTTGTAGGGAAAGTTCTTCAAGATTATAAGTAACTTCACGTTGATACTCTCTCGCGAGTCTTTCATCTCTCCCTTGCGTTGGTGCAGGTAATCCATAGCTTGCCAATGGTTGACCGCACATAAGGAGACATTTTTCTTCAATTAGACAAAGAGTTTTATTGTAGATGTCCTCATTAAAATCTGCTTCTGGATTGTTAACTTCTTGCCTGTATCTGTGAAGAATGTCTTCAGATATTACATCATGAAAAGCCATCCAGATCTCAAGAGGATTTCTTGGCTCACAGGCTGTTAAAATTATCACAAATAGGCTTCGCAAATTTGAAGGTGATTGAGTGGCACTTGCCTCTCCTACTGCTTGATGCAAGTGATGGTCATTTTCTAGAAGGCCTCGAGCAAGGCACGCTGCTCTGTATGTTTCAAACACCTGACCATTGTATGCTCGCAAATCTTGAAATGAAGTTGGACCAGCAACCTCATTGAGCAACAGGCGTAAGAAATAACACTCCCCTGCTTTTGGACTAATCGTGTAGATTCTCCCAATGCTTGGTGCCTTCCATACATCATCATTTTCAGTACCTTCAACTTGTACCCCACGCATTCTTCTCATCCATTTCTTTGTCGATTTGTTCCAAGTGTAAAACTCAGGGACTTCTACGTATTTGAGACCCCTTGCAAAGTCATCCTCATGGCAGAGTTGAAAAAATGCTGTCAAAGTTGTGGCAGGCGGTGGACCTTGGGCTCGTTCCAGAGCAGTATCAGCTGAGAACATGACACGCTGCCCATTTTCAAAATGAACAGAAAGTTGTACAATTGGGGGGAAATGTTCATGGATGGGATGTTCCAATATCCTCCAGGCCGCCTCTGAACTGCCGACATACCTTGCATTCTGGAACTGCTGGATCTCATCCGCAATGTGACTTTGTACTTGGCCTTGTTGGTTAGCTGCTCCATCAGTTCTTTGTAGTTCAAACACTGCTTGATCACATCCTTTATTCACGTATTTGAGGACATATTTGATGCTTTGGATCGAGCTGCAAATTTCTACGTTAATGTGAGCGTTGAACTGCTGAAGGAGGACCTTGTTGTACAGAAAAAATCCACTGGTTTGTTATTTCTTGATTAACATACCGACCATTTCTCTTCATCCTTATTGTACCAGTCTGGCCTCCATCTTCTGGTTTTCTTCGCCTGTACTTGGGGTAAGAGTCTTGGCCTTGCTCGGTACACTGAAGAAATTCTTTTGGGTATTTTTTGGAACATTTGTTGTCAATCATACATGGACAATTTGGATTAAATGGTTCACAAGGTCCATGCACCATATGTGCCATCACTTTAGCATGAAGATCAGGATCTTCCTCTTTGTCAGGGATCTCTGCAGATATGCAGAGATCCATTTTTTCTGGTAGAAGTTTGTCCTCTGGGGCCTGCCAGGTGAGGATGTGTGCATGCGGCAGTCCTCTTTTTTGATATTCAATACTGTACAGGAAAGCCCTCAACCTGCCAAATCCTCCCTTTTTAATAAATTCAAGTAACTTTTTTAGCTTCTGCCTGAAAACCCTGGCAACAATATCTGGACGATCCTGAGGGTCTTGCCCTTGAAGACAATTTTCTGTAATTTCTGTCCACTTTGGATTTGTTGTGAACGTGATGAAGAGGTTGGCTCGGCCCATTCGCCGAACATATGCCATGGCATCACTTTGACGCTCAAACATGTATCGAGGGCCTCCTGTATAAGTTGCCGGAAGTACAACTCGTTGACCAAACTGTTCTGGATTCCCATCCTCCCTAAGAATTGAATCTCTCAAGTTGCTATAATTGTCAGCTCTCAGGGTCTGTTGCTCACGCCTCAGGAACTGTAAACGTTCTGTTTCAATCTTGCAGTACACATCCACCAGCCATTGTTGAAATAGCCTTCGGTACCAGAGAAAATAGTTTCCAGGCCGAGTCATTAAATGGTACGAATAAAATTGCTGTTGGGTAACTTTTCGCCCATTGGATGCCTTCATGCAGATGTTGTAAGATGGAGAACCATAGGGGTACATTAACGGGTACATTAAAGTATCGTAGAGGGGATGTAGTTCGGAGATCCGTTTTAATGTATCATTTCTAAAACGCAAGACAATATCCCGGTTAGCTGTTGGTTCATTCTCCATTAATATTCCAATCTCATACGTTGTTGTTGGAGCATTGAATCGCCGTGGATGCTCTTCTTGCGGCCTTCGGTCTTCCCTTATGACAACTTTATGTTCTACCAAGTGTTCTTCTTCAATCCTCTCCTTTGTTGTTTTCAGCTGACAAATGAAGCTGTTGTTCTCATGTAAAAATTCAGTCAGACTTTGGAGAATGTCTCTATTGAGTCTACTGTCACGTCCCCGATTATGTAGTTCCTCTTCCAGACTATCCAAGAAGTAGACTTGAATAAACTTTGCTGTTTCATCTTCAGGTGGTAAAAGACTCCCAATCTGGTGGCAAACCTGGCCTCGAATTCTAAAAGAAGGATTCCACCCATGTACTGCCGCAATTTTGTGACCAAATGATGTCATTGCAAAACAATTGTTATAACTGCGTAGATTTTGCAGAAAATCTTTAGAGATGGGACCATTGCCGGAGAGCAAATCTTGAAGCAACTGAGGCAGTGGTGGAAAGCTATCAAGCACAACTTTGCCAGAAGAACAACAACAAGTTTCTCCTTTAAATTTTACAGCTGAGCAATGTTGACATACTTTGTCCATTTTTCCTATATCAGCTGTAGTGAGAGAGTCATTTTTGTTGTAGAGCAATCCTTTTCTATTGCAGTGTTCTATTTCATGGTGTCTCAAAGCAGTCATTCGTTGTCTAGCTGCCTCGTTTTCTGTCAATTGCTGGGGCAAAGTCATACTCTCTCTCCATGCAGCCTCTCGTTGTTGCCCTTGGTATAGGCGAAAGCTTCGTTGGGTTTCCGATTCATTCTGATGTCGTTGAGCCACTCTCAACTGACCTTGTGTACGTCTACTTACCTCATATAATTCATTCGATCGTAATATTGCTTCTCTTTCCAGTGCATATCTTTGCCTTTCTTGAATTTCATCTTGTGATGAATTTAACCGCCTTACAGCATGTCTAGTTCTGTCAGCTTCACGTTGGGTTTCTCTTTCCAAATCTGACAGTCTTGCTCTCCTTTCTCTTTGACGTATCCTGTTAAGTTCTAGACGTCTTTCTCTATCTGAATTGTTTTCATTGGAGCGAATTGCAGCAACTCTTAGTCTATTAGCTTCCAATCTTTCCATTCTTTCTTCCTCACTTTCGTTTCTACTTCGTTTGGGTGGCATAATTTCGGTTTTAAACGGAATTGTTTAACGATATTAATGATTGTAAATTAATTAAGCGTAAAGGAAATGTATACTAACTGAAATGGACGAACTATAAATAATATTTCTGAATAGTACAATTATAAACAATTATATTGTACCTATTTACTATGCCTCCCCACGGGACAGAGTTAGACACCAGGGTCGTTTTTTAACGTGGAGAAAAGGTACAAAAATAAAAATTGTCTCAGTCGTGAAGGATTTCTCCTCCACCGAAAGAGAACAAGAAATAGAAGTGCAGCATCTGAAGAACAGATGCTACACTTTGATCTTGACCAATTATATTGTAGCAAAAATGAATAAAAGCGACCCACTTGTGACTCATTACTTCCGGGTGTAAACGTCACAGTCTAAAAGTAATAATTAAAAAAAAAAAAGTAAATGTAAAATAAATGTAATACCAACTTAGGTTAACTAATATATGTAAACAATACAATTAAAACAGTTCTATTAAAACAAATAATTACTAAGATCTAGGTAATTGTTAGTCTCATTGTTATGGTTTTAAAGAAAAAAAATGTGTAAAAAAATTCTGCTTTTGTGAGTACGTGTATTTCTTTTAAATTACATAACCTTTTTATTTTATTATTTATATCTCTTTTAAATTTATATATTTTGTTAGTAAACTGGAAGAAATTCAGTTGAATAAAACCTTGTTCGTGTTCTTTACGTTAAACTCATTTTTATAAAAGGTTCATCCGGTTTAAAGAAAGCACTAAGTTTAAATAAGACTGGAAATAACTAATTCAATATATAAATAGAAAAATGAAATAAATATAAGCTTTACGTCTTAAGATAGTAATAATCAAAATGTAATAAATTATTTGTAGTTCAAATCTATGATAAGACAGGCTTTCGAAATAGGCTCGACCAGAAAGATTAAATTGGAACGAAATTATAATCTCCGTGCCATTTTCAAAACAACCCCACAAAAGTAACTGTATCCTGCAGTTGGTTAAATGACAACGTTGGTTGTAAGAAAAATGTAAAAGAAAACGCGCTTATCTGTTTATTTTGACATTTAATTAAAAAAAAATTGGCTATAACTGGAAGAGAGCGTTATGTTTTGGGGGTTGTTTAAAAAATAGAATGAAAATAAAGTTAGTTCCGTTTTAATTGTCTTTAATTGCGGCAAGCGAAGCGCTAACAAAATCGAAAAATCACTGTTCACATTCGAAATGTTAACTTTTATAGGTTTACAGGTTTGCTGACAAGGCTGGGGGTGTTTATTTAGAAAGCCATACTTAACATGGGGAGGTTGGGATGTTTAATACAATTATTTTACTAAATTGATTTTTTTCATTTAAAAATAAAATTATTTCTTTTTTAATAACGTTTTATTTTAAAATATTTGTTTTTGTTTATTTATATAAAATTACGATAGTTGAATTGTATTCTTTCAATTATATTGGCAAGTAAAATATAAAAGATTAAAACGGAACGAAATTGAAATTTCCATTACATTTTCAATACAATCCCAAAACATAAAGCTTTCCTCACCAATGAATTGTTTTGATAATATACGTAAAGTGAAATAAATCGAATATAAAATTAAATGAAAATATATTAAATAATTAAATGTTAAATAGATTTTGTAAATAGTACAGTTGAAATGATTAGAATATTTCCAATATGTAATAAGGTCGAGGTAATTAGTTAAAGAGATTTAATATAATGTGATATGCAAATGAGCGTAAGTCATTCGATATGGGGGTGGTTTGTAGAATAGTATATAAAGAAATTAGGCATAGATTCTTATGTCTCCTATAACAGAAACATCCTAAAATGGGTTCTAATGTTTCTCTACCAGGAGAGATCTACCCTCTTACCTCCTTTATATTTCGTTGATGATGGAGAACTGTACACACAGACAGAAACACACGAACCCTATTACTTTATAAAAATAGATATATATATATATGTATATATATATATATATATATATATATAGTTCTCGCCAAGTTTAATAAAAACGACAGTTAAACACGGGAATGGAGGGATAATGGTATGAGGAAGTTTTACTGCAGCAGGAGTTGGGAACTTATATGTGAGAAGTCAATCAATGCAAAGGAATACATTCGAATATTAGAAACAGAACTGTTACTAAGCATCTAGAAGCTGGGAAGATCCCAGAACATTATTTGTCAGTATGATACTGCCACTGAACACACATTTCATAAAAATAAAATGTTTAAATTCAATGTTAGTTCTCGCGGTTAATGGTAGCCGATTGGATACGGTGTTTGCTGATCGAACCAGAGATGGTTTGTGTTGCCGGGTTCGAATCTGTAGACTGGTGTTAATCGTGACAACCTGCACTGAAGATTCCTGAAAGGATGAAACACTAGTGTCTGTAGTTATTTAATTATTATAGTAAAAAATAATTATGTCAACCTCTTTAAGAAACCTGTTTATTATCGTTGAGTACTTTCAGTTGAATTGAGTCGGTCAATCAAGCTCTCATGAATAGATCATCGTATAACGATTAGATCACTGTGACTGACGTTAAAAACATTAAAAAATAAAATGTTTAAATTAAATGTTATTTCTCGCGGTTAATCATAGCCGATTGGATACGGTCTTTGCTAATTGAGCCAGAGATGGCTCGTGTTGCCGGGTTCGAATCTGTGTTAGTCGTGACACCCTGCACTGAAGATTCCAGAAAGGATGAAACACTAGTGTCTGTAGGTATTTAATTATTATAATAAAAAATAATTATATATATATTATTTTTTACTATAATAATTAAATACCTAATTAAATATATATATCAATGTACAAATAATAATCATTATATAATATACGGAATTTAGTATAAAATCTAATATATTAGTATAAAATTATTTCCAATTGTATAGACACAGAACCGCATTCCATTAAATATATTGCAGTGTCGAAAGGTATGAAGGTGCCAATCGATCGTACAACTAATAAATTAGACAAAAGGCAAAGAGGTAACGGCAATAGCAGAGAAGGGTGACAAATACTAATGTTTGGGTTTTTTGGTTCCCGACAAAAGGAGGGCGGACCTGTCAGTTCACCTTTTCCGTTCGTCAGTTCCTCTATCCGCACTTTTCTCAATAAATACGCGTTGAAATTTTTGGAAATTTTGCACAAACATTAAACATGATGTGTGTAAAAAGTAATAGAACGGATTTTCCGGGAAAACTCCGATTGCCTCTCTCGGGGTGTCTTTCGTGTTAAAATGTCTAAAATCTACACTCTTGTGCTTATTAAAAAAATGATACCTTGGATTTCTATAAAACTTTCCGAAAAGTTGTAACTAAATGATTTCTATATAATTTTGTTTGTCTATACTTCGCAATAACTCTTCGGTGTGTCGCAGGGGCTCTTTTAGGACTAATAAAAACACTTCATTTTTGGGACTATTGTACCATATTTGTCCAAAATTTTGTGTGTATGTCTATTTAGCAGTTTTGCATGGTGCTGAACTCAAATTTAAATATGTTAAGGCCTTGGGAACTTTTGGGGCTAAATGGGAGGGGGGTAGCAAATGATGGAGTTAATCATTTCTTTTTTTTTGCATGGTGCTTAACTTTACATATGTTAAAGCCCAAAACAGCACCGTTTGTTCATTTTCACCAAGATTTTTTATGTCGCGTTCACTGTGCACTAACGGGGGACCATGCATACTTCACTTGTTTTTATTGTTTGTCAAGAAAAAGTAAAATGTACAGCAATGGATATCAAGATCAACCGGGTAAGAACGGGCGTCATGCGGTTTTAAGATTCTCGTGTCCGTGGGGTAGCATGACGTGCCTCAGGTTGATCCGAGTCATATAGAAAGGATCTGATGCTAGAACTAGTAGCTGGAACAGATCGCTAAACGTCAGTGGGAACTAGTATGAGTTCCCATGGAGTATGGACGTCAATGGCTATTGGAATAGGCAGCAGGGCGTCAGTGAGCACAGAAAACCGATGGGCACTGGAACCGATAGTTGGACGTTAGTGGGCACTTGAATAGGTAGCTCGACATCACTTAGTACTGGAACAGATGGCTAGACATCAGTGGATATTGGTGCGGGTATTTGGATATCAATGGACACTGGAATAGATACCTGGACGTCAGTGGGCACTAGAAAGATATAGCTAGACGTGAGTAGGCACTTGAACGGGTACTCGGGCGTCAGTGGCCACGGGAACTGTTAGTAGGACGTCAGTGGACACTGGATATCGGTAGTTTGACTTAAAACCGGTAGCCGAACGTTAATGGCCGCAGGAGCTGGTGGTTAGAAACACTACAGCTGCAGGAGTGAGCTGAGAGCACTGGGATCGCTGCGGGAGTGAGTTGGAAGCGTTGGAGGTTGCAAGAGTAAGTTGGGAGAGCTGCTGGACTGCGCTGGAAACGCTGATTTCTGCAAGAATTAACTGGAGTCGCTGGAAACTGCAGGAGTGAGCTAGAGTCGCTAGAGATGAGTCGGGGTTGAAGCAGGTTCAGGAACTGGAGGTGCAGACTGTGGGGGAAGTTTCGAGGGGGCACGTAGCAGTAGAGTAGAATATGCATCGCACATAAATTGCGTGTGACTTGCATTAATAGTTTGTTGAATAGCCTCTAAAAGAGCTGTTTGGGTAGTGCTGCTGTTGCCCCTAATTCTCATGGTGACTGGGTTCGCCGACTTTACTCTAGTCAAGTCGAGATTGGATTGCTCCTAACTCCCAAACAGAAGCTGAAAATTTGTTGTGAAGCCGCTGACTTCATGAAAACCTGTTTGAGCTAAAGGCTCCACAGCCAGTGATGATGACGCTAAAACAACCAAATAAATAAATAACCAATTTTGGTCAAATTTCTTACCGGCAAAATGTGTGTTACATTCATTTAATTCTCCGTTCAAATTAAAGTCAATTATTTTTGTTTAGTAATGGAAAAGTGAGTTTTTGTGTTTTTCCTTGTTGAAGAAAAGTCGTTACTTTTTTAGCCCATGTGGTTGTGAGGTGTTTTGAAAGAAGGGTAAAGTTTATACTTACAGGGATTTAAGTTTGTTGACATAGTGGGAACGATGATTTGCGAGCGCGACAAGTAAAGTCAAACATGAAAATATAGTTTAAGGGGTCTATTGAAGTTTTAGTTGCGTATGACAATAAAGTTAAAGGGATAAACATATAAATTACCAAAAAATGCAAAATACCAAAAGCTAACGTCTTATGGTTCTTTAAAAATATACGGTAAAAAGGTATAACATCCTATATCAGCTTTCTTTCCGGCTATACAGTAGTACAGAAGAAAGCTTCGAAGTAAAAAGGTATAACATCCTATACTCTATTTCCGGCTAAAAAGTAGTACAGTAGAAAGCTTCGAAGTAAAAAGGTATAACATCCTATACTCTATTTCCGGCTAACAAGTAGTACAGAAGAAAGCTTCGAAGTAAAAAGGTATAACATCCTATACTCTATTTCCGGTTATAAAGTAGTACAGAAGAAAGCTTCGAAGTAAACAGGTATAACATCCTATACTCTATTTCCGGTTAAAAAGTAGTACAGAAGAAAGCTTGTAAGTAAAACAGGTATAACATCCTATACTCTATTTCCGGCTAAAAAGTAGTACAGAAGAAAGCTTCGAAGTAAAAAGGTATAACATCCTATACTCTATTTCCGGTTATAAAGTAGTACAGAAGAAAGCTTCGAAGTAAAAAGGTAAACCATCCTATACTCTATTTCCGGTTAAAAAGTAGTACAGAAGAAAGCTTCGAAGTAAAAAGGTATAACATCCTATACTCTATTTCCGGTTATAAAGTAGTACAGAAGAAAGCTTCGAAGTAAAAAGGTATAACATCCTATACTCTATTTCCGGTTATAAAGTAGTACAGAAGAAAGCTTCGAAGTAAAAAGGTATAACATCCTATACTCTATTTCCGGTTAAAAAGTAGTACAGAAGAAAGCTTCGAAGTAAAAAGGTATAACATCCTATACTCTATTTCCGGCTAAAAAGTAGTACAGTAGAAAGCTTCGAAGTAAAAAGGTATAACATCCTATACTCTATTTCCGGTTATAAAGTAGTACAGAAGAAAGCTTCGTAGTAAAAAGTAATAACATCCTATACTCTATTTCCGGCTAAAAAGTAGTACAGTAGAAAGCTTCGAAGTAAAAAGGTATAACATCCTATACTCTATTTCCGGTTATAAAGTAGTACAGAAGAAAGCTTCGAAGTAAAAAGGTATAACATCTTATACTCTATTTCCGGCTTAAAAGTAGTACAGAAGAAAGCTTCGAAGTAAAAATGTATAACATCCTATACTCTACTTCCGGTTCAAAAGTAGTACAGAAGAAAGCTTCGAAGTAAAAATATATAACATCTTATACTCTATTTCCGGCTAAAAAGCAGTACAGAAGAAAGCTTCGAAGTAAAAATGTATAACATCCTATTATTTTCCGGTATAAAAGTAATAAAGAAGAAAGCTTCGAAGTAAAAATGTATAACATCCTATACTCTATTTCCGGCTAAAAAGTAGTACATAAGAAAGCTTCGAAGTAAAAAGATATAACATCCTATACCAGCTTTCTTTCCGGCTAAAAAGTAGTACAGAAAAAAGCTTCGAAGTAAAAAGGTATAACATCCTATACTCTATTTCCGGTTAAAAAGTAGTACAGAAGAAAGCTTCGAAGTAAAACAGGTATAACATCCTATACTCTATTTCCGGCTAAAAAGTAGTACGGAAGAAAGCTTCGAAGTAAAAAGGTATAACATCCTATACTCTATTTCCGGTTATAAAGTAGTACAGAAGAAAGCTTCGAAGTAAAAAGGTATAACATCCTATACTCTATTTCCGGTTAAAAAGTAGTAGAGAAGATAGCTTCGAAGTAAAAAGGTATAACATCCTATACTCTATTTCCGGTTATAAAGTAGTACAGAAGAAAGCTTCGAAGTAAAAAGGTAAAACATCCTATACTCTATTTCCGGTTATAAAGTAGTACAGAAGAAAGCTTCGAAGTAAAAAGGTATAACATCCTATACTCTATTTCCGGTTAAAAAGTAGTACAGAAGAAAGCTTCGAAGTAAAAAGGTATAACATCCTATACTCTATTTCCGGCTAACAAGTAGTACAGAAGAAAGCTTCGAAGTAAAAATATATAAAATCCTATACTCTATTTCCGGCTATAAAGTAGTACAGAAGAAAGCTTTGAAGTAAAAAGGTACACCACCCTATACTCTATTTCCGGCTAAAAAGTAGTACAGAAGAAAGCTTCGAAGTAAAAAGGTATAACATCCTATACGCTATTTCCGGCTAAAAAGTAGTACAGAAGATAGCTTCGAAGTAAAAAAGGTATAACATCCTATACTCTATTTCCGGCTAACAGATAGTACAGAAGAAAGCTTCGAAGTAAAAAGGTATAACATCCTATACTCTATTTCCGGTTATAAAGTAGTACAGAAGAAAGCTTCGAAGTAAAAAGGTATAACATCCTATACTCTATTTCCGGCTAAAAAGTAGTACAGAAGAAAGTTTCGAGATAAAAAGGTATAACATCCTATACTCTATTTCCGGCTAAAAAGTAGTACAGAAGAAAGCTTCGAAGTAAAAATGTATAACATCCTATACTCTATTTCCGGTTAAAAAGTAGTACGGTAGAAAGCTTCGAAGTAAAAATGTATAACATCCTATACTCTATTTCCGGCTAAAAATAGTACAGAAGAAAGCTTCGAAGTAAAAATGTATAACATCCTATACTCTATTTCCGGTTAAAAAGTAATACAGAAGAAAGCTTCGAAGTAAAAAGGTATAACATCCTATACTCTATTTCCGGCTAAACAGCAGTACAGAAGAAAGCTTCAGAATTAAAAAAGGTATAACATCCTATACTCTATTTCCAGCAAAAAAGTAGTACAGTAGAAAGCTTCGAAGTAAAAAGGTATAACATCCTATACTCTATTTCCGGCTAAAAAGTAGTACAGAAGAAAGCTTCGAAGTAAAAAGGTATAACATCCTATACTCTATTTCCGGCTAAAAAGTAGTACAGAAGAAAGCTTCGAAGTAAAAATGTATAACATCCTATACTCTATTTCCGGTTTAAAAGTAGTACAGAAGAAAGCTTCGAAGTAAAAATGTATAAAATCCTATACTCTATTTCCGGCTTAAAAGTAGTACAGAAGAAAGCTTCGAAGTAAAAAGATATGACATCCTATACCAGCTTTCTTTCCGGCTAAAAAGTAGTACAGAAGAAAGCTTCGAAGTAAAAAGGAATAGCATCATATACTCGATTTCTGGTTAAAAAGTAGTAAAGAAATAAGCTTCAAAGTAAAAATGTATAACATCCTATACTCTATTTCCGGCTATAAAGTAGTACAGAAGAAAGCTTTGAAGTACAAAGGTATAACATCCTATACTCTATTTCCGGCTAAAAAGTAGTACCGAAGAAAGCTTCGAAGTAAAAATATATAACATCCTATACTCTATTTCCGGTTAAAAGTAGTATAGAAGAAAGCTTCGAAGTAAAAAGGTATAACATCCTGTACTCTATTTCCGGTTCAAAAGTAGTACAGAAGAAAGCTTCGAAGTAAAAAGGTATAACATCCTATACTCTATTTCCGGTTTAAAAGTAGTACAGAAGAAAGCTTCGAAGTAAAAAGGTATAACATCCTATACTCTATTTCCGGTTAAAAAGTATTACAGAAGAAAGCTTCGAATTAAAAAGGTATAACATCCTATACACTATTTCTGGTTTAAAAGTAGTACAGAAGACAGCTTCGAGGTACAAAGGTATAACATCCTGTACTTTATTTCCGATTTAAAAGTAGTACAGAAGAAAGCTTTTAAGTAAAAAGGTATAACATCCTGTACTCTATTTCCGGCTAAAAAGTAGTACAGAAAAAAGCTTCGAAGTAAAAAGGTATAACATCCTATACTATATTACCGGCTAAAAAGTAGTACAGAAGAAAGCTTCGAAGTAAAAATGTATAACATCCTATACTCTATTTCCGGTTAAAAAGTAGTACAGAAGAAAGCTTCGAAGTAAAAATGTATAACATCCTATACTCTATTTCCGGTTAAAAAGTAGTACAGAAGAAAGCTTCGAAGTAAAAATGTATAACATCCTATACTCTATTTCCGGTTACAAAGTAGTACAGAAGAAAGCTTCGAAGTAAAAATGTATAACATCTTATACTCTATTTCCGGCTAAACAGCAGTACAGAAGAAAGCTTCGCAGCACAAATGTATAACATCCTATTATTTTCCGGTTAAACAGTAATAAAGAAGAAAGCTTCGAAGTAAAAATGTATAACATCCTATACTCTTTTTCCGGCTAACAAGTAGTACAGAAGAAAGCTTCGAAGTTAAAAGGTATAACATCCTATACCAGCTTTCTTTCCGGCTAAAAAGTAGTACAGAAGAAAGCTTCGAAGTAAAAAGGAATAGCATCCTATACTCGATTTCTGGTTAAAAGGTAGTACAGAAATAAGCTTCAAAGTAAAAATGTATAACATCCTATACTCTATTTCCGGTTTAAAAGTAGTACAGAAGAAAGCTTCGAAGTAAAAAGGTATAACATCCTATACTCTATTTCTGGCTAAAAAGTAGTACCGAAGAAAGTTCTGAAATAAAAATATATAACATCCTATACTCTATTTCCGGTTAAAAGTAGTACAGAAGAAAGCTTCGAAGTAAAAATGTATAACATCCTGTACTCTATTTCCGGTTTAAAAGTAGTACAGAAGAAAGCTTCGAAGTAAAATGGTATAACATCCTATACTCTATTTCCGGTTTAAAAGTAGTACGGAAGAAAGCTTCGAAGTAAAAAGGTATAACATCCTATACTCTATTTCCGGTTAAAAAGTATTAAAGAAGAAAGCTTCGAATTAAAAAGGTATAACATCCTATACACTATTTCGTGTTTAAAAGTAGTACAGAAGTAAGCTTCGAAGTAAAAAGGTATAACATCCTGTACTCTATTTCCGATTTAAAAGTAGTACAGAAGAAAGCTTCGAAGTAAAAAGGTATAACATCCTGTACTCTATTTCCGGCTAAAAAGTAGTACAGAAGAAAGCTTCGAAGTAAAAAGGTATAATATCCTATACTCTATTTCCGGCTCAAAAGTTGTAGAGAAGAAAGCTCCGAAGTTAAAAGCTATAACATCCTATACTCTATTTCCGGTTTAAAAGTAGTACAGAAGAAAGCTTCGAAGTAAAAAGGTATAACATCCTATACTCTATTTTCGGCTAAATAGTAGTACAGAAGAAAGCTTCGAAGTAAAAAGGTATACTATCCTATACTCTATTTCCGGCTAAAAATATTACAGAAGAAAGCTTCGAAGTAAAAAGGTATAACATCCTATACTCTATTTCAGGTTAAAAAGTAGTACAGAAGGAAGCTTCGAAGTAAAAAGGTACAGCATCCTATACTCTACTTCCGGTTAAAAAGTAGTAAAGAAGAAAGCTTCGAAGTAAAAAGGTATAACATCCTATACTCTATTTCCGGTTAATAAGTAGTACAGAAGAAAGCTTCGAAGTAAAAAGGTATAACATCCTATACTCTATTTCCGGTTAAAAAGTAGTACAGAAGAAAGCTTCGAAGTAAAAAGGTATAACATCCTATACTCTATTTCCGGCTAAAAAGTAGTACAGAAGAAAGCTTCGAAGAAAAAATGTGTAACATCCTATACCAGCTTTCTCTCCAGCTAAAAAGTAGTACAGAAGAAAGCTTCGAAGTAACAATGTATAACATCCTATACTCTATTTCCGGTTAAAAATTAATAAAGAAGAAAGCTTCGAAGTAAAAATGTATAACATCCTATACTCTATTTACGGCTAAAAAGTAGTACAGAAGAAAGCTTCGAAGTAAAAATGTATAACACCTTATACTCTATTTCCCCTTAAAAAGTAGTACAGAAGAAAGCTTCGAAGTAAAAAGGTATAACATCGTATACTCCATTTCCAGCTAAAAAATAGTACAGAAGAAAGCTTCGAAGTAAAAAGGTATAACATCCTATACTCTATTTCCGGCTAAAAAGTAGTACAGAAGAAAGCTTCAAAGTAAAAATGTATAACATCCTATACTCTATTTCCGGCTTAAAAGTAGTACAGAAGAAAGCTTCGAAGTAAAAATGTATAACATCTTATACTCTATTTCCGGCTTAAAAGTAGTACAGAAGAAAGCTTCGAAGTAAAAAGGTATAACATCTTATACTCTATTTCCGGCTAAAAAGTAGCACAGAAGAAAGCTTCGCAGTAAAAATGTATAACATCTTATACTCTATTTCCGGCTAAAAAGTAGTACAGAAAAAAGCTTCGAAGTAAAAAGGTATAACATTTTATACTCTATTTCCGGCTTAAAAGTAGTACAGAAGAAAGCTTCGACGTAAAAAGGTATAACGTCCTATACTCTATTTCCGGCTAAAAGGTAGTACAGAAGAAAGCTTCGAAGTACAAATGTATAACATCCTATACTCTATTACCGGCTAAAAAGTAGTACAGAAGAAAGCTTCGAAGTAAAAATGTATAACATCTTATACTCTATTTCCGGTTTAAAAGTAGTACAGAAGAAAGCTTGGAAGTAAAAAGGTATAAAGTCCTATACTCTATTTCAGGTTAAAAAGTAGTACAGAAGAAAGCTTCGAAGTAAAAATGTATAACATCCTATACGCCATTTCCGGTTAAAAAGTAGTACGAAAGGAAGCTTCGAAGTACAAATGTATAACATCCTATACTCTATTTCCGGCTTAAAAGTAGTACAGAAGAAAGCTTCGAAGTAAAAAGGTATAACATCCGATACTCTATTTCCGGTTTAAACGTAGTACAGAAGAAAGCTTCGAAGTAAAAATTTATTACATCTTATACTCTATTTCCGGTTAAAAAGTAGTACAGAAGAAAGCTTCGAAGTAAAAATGTATAACATCCTATACGCTATTTCCGGTTAAAAAGTAGTACGAAAGGAAGCTTCGAAGTAAAAATGTATAACATCTTATACTCTATTTCCGGCTAAAAGTAGTACAGAAGACGGTCTTACTAAAAATGTACGTCTACTTTATGTCCGTCTAATTGCTGCTGCTCCTGATGATTATGAAGCAACTTCTTTAAAGCCACTTCCGGTTTTTGCCAGTGGAAATTATCGTGTGCTATTTAAAAAAAAAAAAAAAATATATATATATATATATATATATATATATATATATATATATATATATATATATATTATCTTCGTTAAAGAAAATACAATAATGTTCGGACAAGTTATCTTTTCCTAAGAATTTGTAAAATACAATAACAGATCTGCATAAAATAAAATTAGAATTATATTTAGTTATTTACACTAGTTTTGGAGGATTCAAAAACAAAAAAAGAATCGAGTTTTCGACCATTCGCATGCTGTTTGTTTTGTTTTTGCGTTAAACATTTTTGTAAAAAAATGTTGTTTTTTTGCTTTTTTTATTTTCAAAATTAGAGAAATATTAAAATAATAATAAAATACGAGTCAAAAGTAAAAAGGAAAACACTCTGGCCTACAAAAATGCCCGGACGGTCCCATCGACATTTCCAAGTACGGGCGCCTCGGGCGACTATCAGTTATCGAAGTATTCTAAAACGGTTTTTAGTCATATGTAAAACATAGAAAAAGTAAAAAAAGCGTAATGGAAGATTAGGTGACTACTGACTCGCCGACTCGGTGTGAGCAAATAAAACGCTATTGTTTCAGTTTTTTTTGTTTGTTTTTTTTTTCACTGTTTTGTGTTCGTTTTTAGTATTATATTATAATACTCATAAAAATACATCTTTATGAAATATTTATTTATATTTGGCAAGGTTGACTTGAGATGTCCATAAGATAGCGACTGTGAACGATAACGAAT
Organism: Euprymna scolopes; assembly: GCF_053919585.1. Lineage (NCBI taxonomy): Eukaryota > Metazoa > Mollusca > Cephalopoda > Sepiida > Sepiolidae > Euprymna > Euprymna scolopes. The sequence continues at coordinate 95,479,636 of NC_136495.1, read as the reverse complement.
GTAAAAAATGAAAATGGAACGGAACACACATTTAAGCGAAACGAGATTATCGCGTCACTAATAATAAGCGTGTATTAATTTTTAACTAATCTGTACTTGTTATGAATATGTTTAAAAAAAAAAAAAAAGACACAATAGTGTTCACTTTTGTTTTATTTTTTTGTTGTTTTCTTAGGGGTTTTTGGGGTCGCTGTTGTTGTCGTTGTAAATTTACCGTTTGCATGGTATTAACCCCTGAACGCTTGGACTACGCACGAGCGCGAAGTAGCGTACACAAATTTACATTGGTCGTCGCTCGTCAACAAGTACTTTTCCTAATATTAATGCGACGCGTGTTGTTTACACTGGTCGCCATGTGTTGTTTTCGCGCACGCAAAAACAACACATGGCGACCAGTGAAAACAACACGCAATACACTGGATAATAAACGCATTAATATCAGGAAAAGTACTTGTCATCACTTTAAAGAAACGTGTGGAGGTTGACCTAATGTAAATTCGTTTATGCGCTCGAGCGTTGTACCAGGGTTTAGGTGTTAATACCATGCATTCATGCAAACAGTAATTTTGCGACGGGCTTGAATATCAGATTCGTTGTCAGCGACCCCAAAACCTCCTTAAAAAACAATTGTTATTAAACCACATATTTACATTTTCTTTTGGTTGTTGTTTATTTTTTCGACTAGTCTAAGTTTTACGTAACAATTTAATAAAGAAAACATACCGAAAAAATGAAATGAAATAACTAAAAAATGTTTTTTTTCCTTTTACTTTGGAAACTAAACTAGTTTCGCATAAATATTTAATCAACAAAAAAATACCGTAAAAATGAAATTTCATGTTCCATCTCTGCATAATTACCAAAAGAAAACAATAAAGTAAAAAAAGTAAAAATTTCTTTTTTTTTTTTTTTTCGAAATAGAACTTAATCAACAATCGAGTTTTTTTATTTTATTTATTTTTTTTTTGTAACAATTTTGTTTTTAAATACTGGAAATCTGCATGAAATAAAAATAGAATCAGTTTTTCTTTTTTTTTTTTTTTTTGTAATTCTTATGCCCAAAACAATAAGCAATCGCTTTCGAGTCGGCATTCACCTGTAGGCGACTAATAGATAATCCCTTTTATTATTTTTCTAAAACTTTAATCACAATATTATAATGTTAGATAATCGAAACTGTCCCTTAAATTTGAAGAAAACTATTTGTTTATTTTTACGCTAGTTTAATTTTTAATAGTAGATCCCTCACCTCAAAAAAAAAAAAAAAAAACAAACAAAAAAAACAAACAGGCAGTGTTCATCAAGTTGCTTCATTCTACAAAATTTTCGGGCAGAAATATTGCGTTCAAATCTATACGTACATAGCAAGCAATCTATACGGACATAGCAAGCAATCTATACGTACATAGCAAGCAATCTATACGTACATAGATTGCTAGCTATGTACGTATAGATTGCTTGCTATGTCCGTATAGATTGCTTGCTATGTACGTATAGATTTGAACGCAATATTTCTGCCCGAGAATTTTGTAGAATAAAGCAACTTGATGAGCACTGCTTGTTTGTTGTTGTTTTTTTGGAGGTGGGGGATCTACTATTAAAAATTAAACTAGCGTAAAAATAAACAAATAGTTTTCTTCAATTTTAAAGGACAGTTTCGATTATCCAACATTATAATATTGTGATAAAAGTTTCAGAAAAATATTAAAAGGGATTATCTAGCTGTTAGTCGCCTAGGGCGTCCCTACAGGTGAATGCTGGCGCGGCAACAATTGCTTATTGTTTTAGGCATAAGAATTAAAAAAAACAAAAACTGATTCTATTTTTTATTTTATGCAGATTTACAGCATTTAAAAAAAAAAAATGTTTAAAAAAAAAAAAAAAAAAAAAGACTCCACTGCTGATAAAATTCTATTTGGAAAAAAAAAAAAAAAAAACGAAAACAAAAGGAGTTTTTTTTTTTTTTTTTTTTTTTTTTTTACATAGGCATAACTACTTATCAAGGCCCAGAGACCACTCCGGGAATAAGGGTTAAGAGTGTACAGCAATTAATTGGACAATATAGTAATCGTCAGTTATGGAAATTCGGTAAATTTGTTAACAAGTGGAATGGCCCATCAAGAACTTGTTTACGTTGGACTTGAAGACAACCATATTGTAGTCAATTGGAAAGCAGGAAAACGGAAGACGATTCCACAGGCGTGCAGTTCTAAGAAAGAAGCTTTGTTCATGGAATCTACGTTTAGGTTTAGGCACAAATAAAGAGTGGGGGGAATTATTGATAGTGTTTTCAACTAGACGAGTGTTTCTTATGAAAGTTTGGCGAGGGGGGGCATAGATTGAAGCTCAGTCGAACACTTTCCATGAAAATAACGATACAGCAGACAAACTTGCAACATCTCTTCTGTGAGATAGAGGTTGCAAGGAAGAGAAAAGGACATCTCCCACGAGGTCACGAAGTCTATTTTGAACTCTATCAAGGCAGGACAAGTCCTTTCTAGCAGCTCCTGTGGCAACAGTACTCCATCCTTGGACGTATCTGGCTCTTATATAGATAGAGAATTGCATCAGCAGTGAGATATCTACTGGATCGATAGAAGGATCCCACCATTTTTTCAGCAACCTTGGCAACAGATTTGATGTACGAGTTCCATTTAAGATCAGGAGTAAAGATCAAGCCCAGAAGTTTGTCAAAACTTGAGGCCTCCCCAAGACGAGAGCCATTCATTTTAATTGATACCACATGGGGATCAGAACGTTGATGATGCAAAGATAGACGCTTGCTTTTAGATGCATTTAAAGTAAGCAGTCACTCCTTTCCCCATTGTACAACGTAATCAAGATCAGAGGAGAGAGAATCGGAGAGAACTTGGTCGTTTACTGTATTAGATGTGCTGGTAGTGTCATCAGCATAAATGTCTATGATGTGATTTGTAAGATCATTAATGTAGATCAGGAAAAGAGTTGGGCCAAAGATGGGCCCCTGAGGGACTCCAGCATTTATACTGTGAGCTTCTGATTTTTGCCCATCAACTACTACTCTTATGAACCTATCAGAGAGAAATGATTTAATAATTGAGAAGACTATAAGAGAAGTTTTTACTTTTTTTATTTTATTGTTTTCTTTCGGTAATTATGCAGAGATTGAACATGAAATCTAATTTTTATTGTATTTTTTTTGTTTATTAAATCATCATGCGAAAGTACAGCCTAGTTTAATTAAAAAAATAAATAAATGAAAAAAAAAATATTTCTATGTTATTTCATTTTTTCTGTATGTTTTCTTTATTAAATTGTTACATGAAACTTAGACTAGTCGAAAAAATAAACAACAACCAAAAGAAAAGGTAAATATGTGGTTTAATACCATATAGCCCCAACCAAAAACAATTGTTTTTTAAGGAGGTTTTGGGGTCGCTGACAACGAATCTGATATTCAAGCCCGTCGCAAATGTACTGTTTGCATGGTATTAACACCTAAACCCTGGGACAACGCGCGAGCGCATAAACGAATTGACATTAGGTCAACCTCCACACCTGTCTTTAAAGTGATGACAAGTACTTTTCCTGATATTAATGCGTTAATCCAGTGTATTGCGTGTTGTTTTCACTGGTCGCCATGTGTTGTTTTTGCGTGCGCACGGCGACCAGTGTAAACAACACGCACGCATTAATATTAGGAAAAGTACTTGTCGACGAGCGACGACCAATGTAAATTTGTGTATGCTACTGCGCGCTCGTGCGTAGTCCAAGCGTTCAGGGGTTAATACCATGCAAACGGTAAATTTACACGGGGTTGAATATCAGGCTCGTTGTCAGCGACCCCAAAACCCCTAAGAAAACAAATTTTATTTACCAAAAAAAAAAACAAAAAAAAAAACAAACAAAAGTAAGCACTAGCACTACTGTGTGTTTTTTTTTTAACATATTCATAACAAGTATTGATTAGTTAAAAATTAATACACGCTTATTATTATTATTATTATTATTATTATTATTATTGACGCGATAATCTCGTTTCGCTTAAATGTGCGTTCCGTTCCATTTTCATTTTTTACATTCGTTCACAGCCGCTATCTTGTGGACATTTCAAGTAAACCTTGCCAAATATAAATAAATATTTCATAAAGTGATATATTTTTATAAGTATTATAATATAATACTAAAAACGAACACAAAACAGTGAAAAAGAAAAACAAACAAAAAAAAAAAACAACTGGAACAATAGCGTTTTATTTGCTCACACCGAGTCAGTAGTCACCTAATCTTCTGTTACGCTTTTTTTTTCTTTTCCTATGTTTTAGAATACTTCGAAAGGCATTAGATACTGCTGCTCTGCTGCTGCTAGTCGCCCGTACTTGGAAATGTCGATGGGACCGTCCGGGCATTTTTGTAGGCCAGAGTGTACTTTTGACTCATATTTTATTATTATTATTATTATTATTATTATTATTATTATTATTATTATTATTATTATTATTTTAAATATTTCCCTAATTCTGAAAATAAAAAAAAAGATTTTTTTTACAAAAATGTTTAACGCAAAAACAAAACAAACAGCTGCGAATGGTCGAAAACTCGATTCTTTTCTTGTTTTTGAATCCCAAAAACTAGTGTAAATTACTAAATATAATTCTAATTTTATTTTATGCAGATCTGTTATTGTATTTTACAAATTCTTAGGAAAAGATCACTTGTCCGAACATTATATTATTTTCTTTAACAAAGATAATATATATATATATGTTTTAAATAGCACACGATAATTTCCACTGGCAAAAACCGGAAGTGGCTTTAAAGAAGTTGCTTCATAATCATCAGGAGCAGCAGCAATTAGACGGACATAAAGTAGACGTACATTTTTAGTACGACCCGTACAGAAGAAAGCTTCGAAGTAAAAATGTATAACATCTTATACTCTATTTCCGGTTAAAAAGTAGTACAGAAGAAAGCTTCGAAGTAAAAATGTATAACATCTTATACTCTATTTCCGGCTTAAAAGTCGTACAGAAGAAAGCTTCGAATGAAAAGGTATAACATCTTATACTCTATTTCCGGCTTAAAAGTAGTACAGAAGAAAGCTTCGAAGTAAAAATGTATAACATCTTATACTCTATTTCCGGCTAAAATGTAGTACAGAAGAAAGCTTCGTAGTATAAAGTAATAACATCCTATACTCTATTTCCGGCTTAAGAGTAGTACAGAAGAAAGCTTCGAAGTAAAAATGTATAACATCCTATACGCTATTTCCGGTTAAAAAGTAGTACGAAAGAAAGCTTCGAAGTAAAAATGTATAAAATCTTATACTCTATTTCCGGCTAAAAAGTAGTACAGAAGAAAGCTTCGAAGTAAAAATGTATAACATCTTATACTCTATTTCCGGCTTAAAAGTAGTACAGAAGAAAGGGTCGAAGTAAAAATGTATAACATCCTATACTCTATTTCCGGCTTAAAAGTAGTACAGAAGAAAGCTTCGAAGTAAAAATGTATATCATCTTATGCTCTATTTCCGGTAAAAAAGTAGTAGAGAAGAAAGCTTCGAAGTAAAAAGGTATAACATCCTATACTCTATTTCCGGCTTAAAAGTAGTACAGAAGAAAGGGTCGAAGTAAAAATGTATAACATCCTATACTCTATTTCCGGCTTAAAAGTAGTACAGAAGAAAGCTTCGAAGTAAAAATATATATCATCTTATACTCTATTTCCGGCTTACAAGTAGTACAGAAGAAAGCTTCGAAGTAAAAAGGTATAACATCCTATACTCTATTTCCCGCTTAAAAGTAGTACAGAAGAAAGCTTCGAAGTAAAAAGGTATAACATCTTATACTCTATTTCCGGCTAAAAAGTAGTACAGAAGAAAGCTTCGAAGTAAAAATGTATAACATCCTATACTCTATTTCCGGCTTAAAAGTAGTACAGAAGAAAGCTTCGAAGTAAAAAGGTATAACATCCTATACTCTATTTCCGGCTTAAAAGTAGTACAGAAGAAAGCTTCGAAGTAAAATTGTATAACATCCTATACTCTATTTCCGGCTTAAAAGTAGTACAGAAGAAAGCTTCGAAGTAAAAAGTATAACATCTTATACTCTATTTCCGGCTAAAAAGTAGTAAAGAAGAAAGCGTCGAAGTAAAAAGGAATAACATCCTATACTCTATTTCCGGTTTAAAATAGTACAGAAGAAAGCTTCGAAGTAAAAAGTATAACATCCTATACTCTATTTCCGGCTAAAAAGTAGTACAGAAGAAAGCTTCGAAGTAAAAATGTATAACATCCTATACTCTATTACCGGCTAAAAAGTAGTACAGAAGAAAGCTTCGAAGTTAAAATGTATAACATCTTATACTCTATTTCCGGCTTAAAAGTAGTACAGAAGAAAGCTTCGAAGTAAAAATATATAACATCTTATACTCTACTTCCGGTTAAAAAGTAGTACAGAAGAAAGCTTGGAAGTAAAAAGGTATGAAGTCCTATACTCTATTTCAGGTTAAAAAGTAGTACAGAAGGAAGCGTCAAAGTAAAAATGTATAACATCCTATACCAGCTTTCTCTCCGGCGAAAAAGTAGTACAGAAGAAACTTCGAAGTAAAAATGTATAACATCTTATACTCTATTTCCGGCTAAAAAGTAGTACAGAAGAAAGCGTCGAAGTAAAAAGGTATAACATCCTATACTCTATTTCCGGTTTAAAAGTAGTACAGAAGAAAGCTTCGAAGTAAAAATTTATTACATCCAATACTCTATTTCCGGTTAAAAAGTAGTACAGAAGAAAGCTTCGAAGTAAAAAGGTATAACATCTTATACTCTATTTCCGGCTGAAAGTAGTACAGAAGAAAGCTTCGAAGTAAAAAGGTATAACATCCTATACTCTATTTCCGGCTTAAAAGTCGTAGAGAAGAAAGCTTCGAAGTAAAAATGTATAACATCCTATTCGCCATTTCCGGTTAAAAAGTAGTACGAAAGGAATCTTCGAAGTAAAAATGTATAACATCCTATACTCTATTTCCGGCTAAAAAGTAGTACAGAAGAAAGCTTCGAAGTAAAAAGGTATAACATCCTATACTCTATTTCCGGTTTAAACGTAGTACAGAAGAAAGCTTCGAATTAAAAATTTATTACATCTTATACTCTATTTCCGGTTAAAAAGTAGTACAGAAGAAAGCTTCGAAGTAAAAATGTATAACATCCTATACGCTATTTCCGGTTAAAAAGTAGTACGAAAGGAAGCTTCGAAGTAAAAATGTATAACATCCTATACTCTATTTCCGACTAAAAGTAGTACAGAAGAAAGCTTCGAAGTAAAAAGGTATAACATCTTATACTCTATTTCCGGTTAAAAAGTAGTACAGGAGAAAGCTTCGAAGTAAAAATGTATAACATCTTATACTCTATTTCCGGCTTAAAAGTAGTACAGAAGAAAGCTTCGAATGAAAAGGTATAGCATCTTATACTCTATTTCCGGCTTAAAAGTAGTACAGAAGAAAGCTTCGAAGTAAAAATGTATAACATCTTATACTCTATTTCCGGCTAAAAAGTAGTACAGAAGAAAGCTTCGTAGTAAAAAGTAATAACAACCTATACTCTATTTCCGGCTTAAGAGTAGTACAGAAGAAAGCTTCGAAGTAAAACTGTATAACATCCTATACGCTATTTCCGGTTAAAAAGTAGTACGAAAGAAAGCTTCGAAGTAAAAATGTATAACATCTTATACTCTATTTCCGGCTAAAAAGTAGTACAGAAGAAAGCTTCGAAGTAAAAATGTATAACATCTTATACTCTATTTCCGGCTTAAAAGTAGTACAGAAGAAAGCTTCGAAGTAAAAATGTATAACATCCTATACTCTATTTCCGGCTTAAGAGTAGTACAGAAGAAAGCTTCGAAGTAAAAATGTATAACATCTTATACTCTATTTCCGGCTTAAAAGTAGTACAGAAGAAAGCTTCGAAGTAAAAATGTATAACATCCTATACTCTATTTCCGGCTTAAAAGTAGTACAGAAGAAAGCTTCGCAGTAAAAATGTATAACATCCTATACACTATTTCCGGTTAAAAAGTAGTACGAAAGAAAGCTTTGAAGTAAAAATGTATAACATCCTATACTCTATTTCCGGCTAAAAAGTAGTACAGAAGAAAGCTTCGAAGTAAAAATGTATAACATCTTATACTCTATTTCCGGCTTAAAAGTAGTACAGAAGAAAGGGTCGAAGTAAAAATGTATAACATCCTATACTCTATTTCCGGCTTAAAAGTAGTACAGAAGAAAGCTTCGAAGTAACAATGTATAACATCTTATACTCTATTTTCGGTAAAAAGTAGTAGAGAAAAAGCTTCGAAGTAAAAATGTATAACATCCTATACTCTATTTCCGGCTTAAAAGTAGTACAGAAGAAAGCTTCGAAGTAAAAATGTATAACATCTTATACTCTATTTCCGGCTAAAAAGTAGTACAGAAGAAAGCTTCGAAGTAAAAATGTATAACATCTTATACTCTATTTCCGGCTTAAAAGTAGTAGAGAAGAAAGCTTCGAAGTAAAAATGTATAACATCCTATACTCTATTTCCGGCTAAAAAGTAGTACAGAAGAAAGTTTCGAAGTAAAAATGTATAACATCTTATACTCTATTTCCGGCTTACATGTAGTAGAGAAGAAAGCTTCGAAGTAAAAAGGTATAACATCCTATACTCTATTTCCGGCTTAAAAGTAGTACAGAAGAAAGCTTCGAAGTAAAAAGGTATAACATCTTATACTCTATTTCCGGCTAAAAAGTAGTACAGAAGAAAGCTTCGAAGTAAAAATGTATAACATCCTATACTCTATTTCCGGCTTAAAAGTAGTACAGAAGAAAGCTTCGAAGTAAAAAGGTATAACATCTTATACTCTATTTCCGGCTTAAAAGTAGTACAGAAGAAAGCTTCGAAGTAAAAATGTATAACATCCTATACTCTATTTCCGGCTGAAAGTAGTACAGAAGAAAGCTTCGAAGTAAAAAGGTATAACATCTTATACTGTATTTCCGGCTTAAAAGTAGTACAGAAGAAAGCTTCGAAGTAAAAATGTATAACATCCTATACTCTATTTCCGGCTTAAAAGTAGTACAGAAGAAAGCTTCGAAGTAAAAATGTATAACATCCTATACTCTATTTCCGGTAAAAAAAGTAGTACAGAAGAAAGCTTCGAAGTAAACCGGTATAACATCCTATACTCTATTTCCGGCTAAAAAGTAGTACAGAAGAAAGCTTCGAAGTAAAAAGGTATAACATCTTATACTCTATTTCCAGCTAAAAAGTAGTACAGAAGAAAGCTTCGAAGTAATAATGTTTATACATCCTATACTTTATTTCCGGCTTAAAAGTAGTACAGAAGAAAGCTTCGTAGTAAAAAGGTATAACATCCTATACTCTATTTCCGGCTTACAAGTAGTAGAGAAGAAAGCTTCGAAGTAAAAATGTATAACATCCTATACTCTATTTCGGCTATAAAGTAGTACGGAAGAAAGCTTCGACGTAAAAAGGTATAACATCTTATACTCTATTTCCGGCTGAAAGTAGTACAGAAGAAAGCTTCGAAGTAAAAAGGTATAACATCCTATACTCTATTTCCGGCTAAAAAGTAGTACAGAAGAAAGCTTCGAAGTAAAAATGTATAACATCCTATACTCTATTTCCGGCTAAAAAGTAGTACAGAAGAAAGCTTCGAAGTAAAAATGTATAACATCTTATACTCTATTTCCGGCTTAAAAGTAGTACAGAAGAAAGGGTCGAAGTAAAAATGTATAACATCCTATACTCTATTTCCGGCTTAAAAGTAGTACAGAAGAAAGCTTCGAAGTAACAATGTATAACATCTTATACTCTATTTTCGGTAAAAAGTAGTAGAGAAAAAGCTTCGAAGTAAAAATGTATAACATCCTATACTCTATTTCCGGCTTAAAAGTAGTACAGAAGAAAGCTTCGAAGTAAAAATGTATAACATCTTATACTCTATTTCCGGCTAAAAAGTAGTACAGAAGAAAGCTTCGAAGTAAAAATGTATAACATCTTATACTCTATTTCCGGCTTAAAAGTAGTAGAGAAGAAAGCTTCGAAGTAAAAATGTATAACATCCTATACTCTATTTCCGGCTAAAAAGTAGTACAGAAGAAAGTTTCGAAGTAAAAATGTATAACATCTTATACTCTATTTCCGGCTTACATGTAGTAGAGAAGAAAGCTTCGAAGTAAAAAGGTATAACATCCTATACTCTATTTCCGGCTTAAAAGTAGTACAGAAGAAAGCTTCGAAGTAAAAAGGTATAACATCTTATACTCTATTTCCGGCTAAAAAGTAGTACAGAAGAAAGCTTCGAAGTAAAAATGTATAACATCCTATACTCTATTTCCGGCTTAAAAGTAGTACAGAAGAAAGCTTCGAAGTAAAAAGGTATAACATCTTATACTCTATTTCCGGCTTAAAAGTAGTACAGAAGAAAGCTTCGAAGTAAAAATGTATAACATCCTATACTCTATTTCCGGCTGAAAGTAGTACAGAAGAAAGCTTCGAAGTAAAAAGGTATAACATCTTATACTGTATTTCCGGCTTAAAAGTAGTACAGAAGAAAGCTTCGAAGTAAAAATGTATAACATCCTATACTCTATTTCCGGCTTAAAAGTAGTACAGAAGAAAGCTTCGAAGTAAAAATGTATAACATCCTATACTCTATTTCCGGTAAAAAAAGTAGTACAGAAGAAAGCTTCGAAGTAAACCGGTATAACATCCTATACTCTATTTCCGGCTAAAAAGTAGTACAGAAGAAAGCTTCGAAGTAAAAAGGTATAACATCTTATACTCTATTTCCAGCTAAAAAGTAGTACAGAAGAAAGCTTCGAAGTAATAATGTTTATACATCCTATACTTTATTTCCGGCTTAAAAGTAGTACAGAAGAAAGCTTCGTAGTAAAAAGGTATAACATCCTATACTCTATTTCCGGCTTACAAGTAGTAGAGAAGAAAGCTTCGAAGTAAAAATGTATAACATCCTATACTCTATTTCGGCTATAAAGTAGTACGGAAGAAAGCTTCGACGTAAAAAGGTATAACATCTTATACTCTATTTCCGGCTGAAAGTAGTACAGAAGAAAGCTTCGAAGTAAAAAGGTATAACATCCTATACTCTATTTCCGGCTAAAAAGTAGTACAGAAGAAAGCTTCGAAGTAAAAAGCTATAACGTCCTATACTCTATTTCCGGCTAAAAAGTAGAACAGAATTAAGCTTCGAAGTTAAAAGGTATAACATCCTATACTCTTTTTCCGGCTAAAAAGTTGTATAGAAGAAAGCTTCGAAGTAAAAATGTATAACATCCTATACTCTGTTTCCGGTTTAAAAGTAGTACAGAAGAAAGCTTCGAAGTAAAAAGGTATAACATCCTGTACTCTATTTCCGGTTTAAAAGTAGTACAGAAGAAAGCTTCGAAGTAAAAAGGTATAACATCCTGTACTGTATTTCCGTCTATAAAGTAGTACAGAAGAAAGCTTCGAAGAAAAAAGCTGTAACATCCTATACACTATTACCGGCTAAAAAGTAGTACAGAAGAAAGCTTCGAAGTTAAAAGGTATAACATCCTATACTCTATTTCCGGCTTACAAGTAGTAGAGAAGAAAGCTTCGAAGTAAAAATGTATAACATCCTATACTCTATTTCCGGCTATAAAGTAGTACCGAAGAAAGCTTCGAAGTAAAAATGTATAACATCCTATACTCTATTTCCGGTTTAAAAGTAGTACAGAAGAAAGCTTCTAAGTAAAACGTATAACATCCTGTACTCTATTTCCGGCTTAAAAGTAGTACAGAAGAAAGCTTCGAAGTAAAAAGTATAACATCTTATACTCTATTTCCGGCTTAAAATTAGTACAGAAGAAAGCGTCGAAGTAAAAAGGAATAACATCCTATACTCTATTTCCGGTTTTAAATAGTACAGAAGAAAGCTTCGAAGTAAAAAGTATAACATCCTATACTCTATTTCCGGTTTAAAAGTAGTACAGAAGAAAGCTTCGAAGTAAAAAGGTATAACATCCTATACTCTATTTCTGGCTAAAAAGTAGTACCGAAGAAATTTCTGAAAAAAAAATATATAACATCCTATACTCTATTTCCGGCTTAAAAGTAGTACAGAAGAAAGCTTCGAAGTAAAAATGTATAACATCCTGTACTCGATTTCCGGTTTGAAAGTAGTACAGAAGAAAGCTTCGAAGTAAAAAGGTATAAAATCCTGTACTCTATTTCCGGTTTAAAAGTAGTACAGAAGAAAGCTTCGAAGTAAAAATGTATAACATCCTATACTCTATTTCCGGTTAAAAAGTATTAAAGAAGAAAGCTTCGAATTAAAAAGGTATAACATCCTATACACTATTTCGGGTTTAAAAGTAGTACAGAAGTAAGCTTCGAAGTAAAAAGGTATAACATCCTGTACTCTATTTCCGATTTAAAAGTAGTACAGAAGAAAGCTTCGAAGTAAAAAGGTATAACATCCTGTACTCTATTTCGGGCTAAAAAGTAGTACAGAAGAAAGCTTCGAAGTAAAAAGGTATAATATCCTATACTCTATTTCCGGCTCAAAAGTTGTAGAGAAGAAAGCTTCGAAGTTAAAAGCTATAACATCCTATACTCTATTTCCGGTTTAAAAGTAGTACAGAAGAAAGCTTCGAAGTAAAAAGGTATAACATCCTATACTCTATTTCCGGCTAAATAGTAGTACAGAAGAAAGCTTCGAAGTAAAAAGGTACACTATCCTATACTCTATTTCCGGCTAAAAATATTACAGAAGAAAGCTTCGAAGTAAAAAGGTATAACATCTTATACTCTATTTCCGGCTGAAAGTAGTACAGAAGAAAGTTTCGAAGTAAAAAGGTATAACATCCTATACTCTATTTCCGGCTAAAAAGTAGTACAGAAGGAAGCTTCGAAGTAAAAAGGTACAACATCCTATACTCTATTTCCGGTTAAAAAGTAGTAAAGAAGAAAGCTTCGAAGTAAAAAGTATAACATCCTATACTCTATTTCCGGTTAATAAGTAGTACAGAAGAAAGCTTCGAAGTAAAAAGGTATAACATCCTATACTCTATTTCCGGTTAAAAAGTATTACAGAAGAAACCTTCGAAGTAAAAATGTATAACATCCTATACTCTATTTCCGGTTAAAAAGTAGTACAGAAGAAAGCTTCGAAGAAAAAATGTGTAACATCCTATACCAGCTTTCTCTCCAGCTAAAAAGTAGTACAGAAGAAAGCTTCGAAGTAAAAAGGTATAACATCTTATACTCTATTTCCGGTTAAAAATAAATAAAGAAGAAAGCTTCGAAGTAAAAATGTATACCATCCTATACTCTATTTACGGTAAAAAAGTAGTACAGAAGAAAGCTTCGAAGTAAAAATGTATAACACCTTATACTCTATTTCCCCTTAAAAAGTAGTACAGAAGAAAGCTTCGAAGTAAAAAGGTATAACATCCTATACTCCATTTCCGGCTTAAAAATAGTACAGAAGAAAGCTTCGAAGTAAAAAGGTATAACATCTTATACTCTATTTCCGGCTAAAAAGTAGTACAGAAGAAAGCTTCGAAGTAAAAATGTATAACATCCTATACTCTATTTCCGGCTTAAAAGTAGTACAGAAGAAAGCTTCGAAGTAAAAAGGTATAACATCCTATACTCTATTTCCGGCTTAAAAGTAGTACAGAAGAAAGCTTCGAAGTAAAAATGTATAACATCTTTTACTCTATTTCTTGCTTAAAAATAGTACAGAAGAAAGCTTCGAAGTAAAAAGGTATAACATCTTATACTCTATTTCCGGCTAAAAAGTAGTACAGAAGAAAGCTTCGAAGTAAAAATGTATAACATCTTATACTCTATTTCCGGCTAAAAAGTAGTACAGAAGAAAGCTCAAAGTAAAAATGTATAACATTTTATACTCTATTTCCGGCTTAAAAGTAGTACAGAAGAAAGCTTCGACGTAAAAAGGTATAACATCTTATACTCTATTTCCGGTAAAAAAAGTAGTACAGACGAAAGCTTCGAAGTAAAAATGTATAACATCTTATACTCTATTTCCGGCTTAAAAGTAGTACAGAAGAAAGCTTCGAAGTAAAAATATATAACATCTTATACTCTATTTCCGGTTAAAAAGTAGTACAGAAGGAAGCTTGGAAGTAAAAAGATATAAAGTCCTATACTCTATTTCAGGTTAAAAAGTAGTACAGAAGAAAGCTTCGAAGTAAAAATGTATAACATCCTATACCAGCTTTCTCTCCGGCTAAAAAGTAGTACAGAAGAAACTTCGAAGTAAAAATGTATAACATCTTATACTCTATTTCCGGCTAAAAAGTAGTACAGAAGAAAGCTTCGAAGTAAAAAGGTATAACATCTTATACTCTATTTCCGGTTTAAAAGTAGTACAGAAGAAAGCTTCGAAGTAAAAATTTATTACATCCAATACTCTATTTCCGGTTAAAAAGTAGTACAGAAGAAAGCTTCGAAGTAAAAAGATATAACATCTTATACTCTATTTCTGGCTGAAAGTAGTACAGAAGAAAGCTTCGAAGTAAAAAGGTATAACATCCTATACTCTATTTCCGGCTTAAAAGTCGTAGAGAAGAAAGCTTCGAAGTAAAAATGTATAACATCCTATACGCCATTTCCGGTTAAAAAGTAGTACGAAAGGAAGCTTCGAAGTAAAAATGTATAACATCCTATACTCTATTTCCGGCTTAAAAGTAGTACAGAAGAAGGCTTCGAAGTAAAAAGGTATAACATCCTATACTCTATTTCCGGTTTAAAAGTAGTACAGAAGAAAGCTTCGAAGTAAAAATTTATTACATCTTATACTCTATTTCCGGTTAAAAAGTAGTACAGAAGAAAGCTTCGAAGTAAAAATGTATAACATCCTATACGCTATTTCCGGCTAAAAAGTAGTACGAAAGGAAGCTTCGAAGTAAAAATGTATAACATCCTATACTCTATTTCCGGCTAAAAGTAGTACAGAAGAAAGCTTCGAAGTAAAAATGTATAACATCTTATACTCTATTTCCGGGTAAAAAGTAGTACAGAAGAAAGCTTCGAAGTAAAAATGTATAACATCTTATACTCTATTTCCGGCTTAAAAGTAGTACAGAAGAAAGCTTCGAAGTAAAAATGTATAACATCCTATACTCTATTTCCGGCTTAAGAGTAGTACAGAAGAAAGCTTCGAAGTAAAAATGTATAACATCTTATACTCTATTTCCGGCTTAAAAGTAGTACAGAAGAAGCTTCGAAGTAAAAAGGTATAACATCCTATACTCTATTTCCGGCTTAAAAGTAGTACAGAAGAAAGCTTCGAAGTAAAAATTTATAACATCCTATACGCTATTTCCGGTTAAAAAGTAGTACGAAAGAAAGCTTCGAAGTAAAAATGTATAAAATCTTATACTCTATTTCCGGCTTAAAAGTAGTACAGAAGAAAGCTTCGAAGTAAAAATGTATAACATCCTATACTCTATTTCCGGCTTAAAAGTAGTACAGAAGAAAGCTTCGAAGTAAAAATGTATAACATCCTATACGCTATTTCCGGCTAAAAAGTAGTACAGAAGAAAGCTTCGAAGTAAAAATGTATAACATCTTATACTCTATTTCTGGCTTAAAAGTAGTACAGAAGAAAGGGTCGAAGTAAAAATGTATAACATCTTATACTCTATTTCCGGCTTAAAAGTAGTACAGAAGAAAGCTTCGAAGTAAAAATGTATAACATCTTATGCTCTATTTCCGGTAAAAAAGTAGTAGAAAAGAAAGCTTCGAAGTAAAAAGGTATAACATCCTATACTCTATTTCCGGCTTAAAAGTAGTACAGAAGAAAGCTTCGAAGTAAAAAAGTTTTAACATCTTATACTCTATTTCCGGCTAAAAAGTAGTACAGAAGAAAGCTTCGAAGTAAAAATGTATAACATCTTATACTCTATTTCCGGCTTAAAAGTAGTAAAGAAGAAAGCTTCGAAGTAAAAATGTATAACATCCTATACTCTATTTCCGGCTAAATTGTAGTACAGAAGAAAGCTTCGAAGTAAAAATGTATAACATCTTATACTCTATTTCCGGCTGACAAGTAGTAGAGAAGAAAGCTTCGAAGTAAAAAGGTATAACATCCTATACTCTATTTCCGGCTTAAAAGTAGTAGAGAAGAAAGCTTCGAAGTAAAAATGTGTAACATCCTATACTCTATTTCCGGCTAAAAAGTAGTACAGAAGAAAGCTTCGAAGTAAAAATGTATGACATCTTATACTCTATTTCCGGCTTACAAGAAGTAGAGAAGAAAGCTTCGAAGTAAAAAGGTATAACATCCTATACTCTATTTCCGGCTTAAAAGTAGTACAGAAGAAAGCTTCGAAGTAAAAAGGTATAACCTCTTATACTCTATGTCCGGCTAAAAAGAAGTACAGAAGAAAGCTTCGAAGTAAAAATGTATAACATCCTATACTCTATTTCCGGCTTAAAAGTAGTACAGAAGAAAGCTTCGAAGTGAAAAGGTATAACATCTTATGCTCTATTTCCGGCTTAAAAGTAGTACAGAAGAAAGCTTCGAAGTAAAAATGTATAACATCCTATACTCTATTTCCGGCTTAAAAGTAGTACAGAAGAAAGCTTCGAAGTAAAAAGGTATAACATCTTATACTCTATTTCCGGTAAAAAAGTAGTACAGAGGAAAGCTTCGAAGTAAAAATGTATAACATCCTATACTCTATTTCCGGCTTAAGAGTAGTACAGAAGAAAGCTTCGAAGTAAAAATGTATAACATCTTATACTCTATTTCCGGCTAAAAAGTAGTACAGAAGAAAGCTTCGAAGTAAAAATGTATAACATCTTATACTCTATTTCCGGCTAAAAAGTAGTACAGAAGAAAGCTTCGAAGTAAAAATGTATAACATCTTATACTCTATTTGCGGCTTAAGAGTAGTACAGAAGAAAGCTTCGAAGTAAAAATGTATAACATCTTATACTCTATTTCCGGCTAAAAAGTAGTACAGAAGAAAGCTTCGAAGTAAAAATGTATAACATCCTATACTCTATTTCCGGCTTAAAAGTAATACAGAAGAAAGCTTCGAAGTAAAAATGTATAACATCCTATACTCTATTTCCGGCTAAAAAGTCGTAGAGAAGAAAGCTTCGAAGTAAAAATGTATAACATCTTATACTCTATTTCCGGCTAAAAAGTAGTACAGAAGAAAGCTTCGAAGTTAACATGTATAACATCTTATACTCTATTTCCGGCTTAAAAGTAGTACAGAAGAAAGGGTCGAAGTAAAAATGTATAACATCCTATACTCTATTTCCGGCTTAAAAGTAGTACAGAAGAAAGCTTCGAAGTAAAAATGTATAACATCTTATACTCTATTTCCGGTAAAAAAGTAGTAGAGAAGAAAGCTTCGAAGTAAACAGGTATAACATCCTATACTCTATTTCCGGCTTAAAAGTAGTACAGAAGAAAGCTTCGAAGTAAAAATGTATAACATCTTATAGTCTATTTCCGGCTAAAAAGTAGTACAGAAGAAAGCTTCGAAGTAAAAATGTATAACATCTTATACTCTATTTCCGGCTTAAAAGTAGTAGAGAAGAAAGCTTCGAAGTAAAAATGTATAACATCCTATACTCTATTTCCGGCTAAAAAGTAGTACAGAAGAAAGCTTCGAAGTAAAAATGTATAACATCTTATACTCTATTTCCGGCTTACAAGTAGTAGAGAAGAAAGCTTCGAAGTAAAAAGGTATAACATCCTATACTCAATTTCCGGCTAAAAAGTAGTACAGAAGAAAGCTTCGAAGTAAAAAGGTATAACATCTTATACTCTATTTCCGGCTAAAAAGTAGTACAGAAGAAAGCTTCGAAGTAAAAATGTATAACATCCTATACTGTATTTCCGGCTTAAAAGTAGTACAGAAGAAAGCTTCGAAGTAAAAAGGTATAACATCTTATACTCTATTTCCGGCTTAAAAGTAGTACAGAAGAAAGCTTCGAAGTAAAAAGGTATAACATCCTATACTCTATTTCCGGCTTAAAAGTAGTACAGAAGAAAGCTTCGAAGTAAAAATGTATAACATCTTATACTCTATTTCCGGTAAAAAAGTAGTACAGAAGAAAGCTTCGAAGTAAAAAGGTATAACATCCTATACTCTATTTCCGGCTTAAAAGTAGTACAGAAGAAAGCTTCGAAGTAAAAAGGTATAACATCTTATACTCTATTTCCGGCTAAAAAGTAGTACAGAAGAAAGCTTCGAAGTAAAAATGTTTATACATCCTATACTCTATTTCCGGCTTAAAAGTAGTACAGAAGAAAGCTTCGTAGTAAAAAGGTATAACATCCTATACTCTATTTCCGGCTTACAAGTAGTAGAGAAGAAAGCTTCTAAGTAAAAATGTATAACATCCTATACTCTATTTCGGCTATAAAGTAGTACAGAAGAAAGCTTCGAAGTAAAAAGGTATAACATCTTATACTCTATTTCCGGCTGAAAGTAGTACAGAAGAAAGCTTCGAAGTAAAAAGGTATAACATCCTATACTCTATTTCCGGCTAAAAAGTAGTACAGAAGAAAGCTTCGAAGTAAAAATGTATAACGTCCTATACTCTATTTCCGGCTAAAAAGTAGTACAGAATTAAGCTTCGAAGTTAAAAGGTATAACATCCTATACTCTTTTTACGGCTAAAAAGTTGTATAGAAGAAAGCTTCGAAGTAAAAATGTATAACATCCTATACTCTGTTTCCGGTTTAAAAGTAGTACAGAAGAAAGCTTCGAAGTAAAAAGGTATAACATCCTGTACTCTATTTCCGGTTTAAAAGTAGTACAGAAGAAAGCTTCGAAGTAAAAAGGTATAACATCCTGTACTCTATTTCCGGCTATAAAGTAGTACAGAAGAAAGCTTCGAAGAAAAAAGCTGTAACATCCTATACACTATTACCGGCTAAAAAGTAGTACAGAAGAAAGCTTCGAAGTTAAAAGGTATAACATACTATACTCTATTTCCGGCTAATAAGTTGTATAGAAGAAAGCTTCGAAGTAAAAATGTATAACATCCTATACTCTATTTCCGGCTATAAAGTAGTACCGAAGAAAGCGTCGAAGTAAAAATGTATAACATCCTATACTCTATTTCCGGTTTAAAAGTAGTACAGAAGAAAGCTTCGAAGTAAAACGTATAACATCCTATACTCTATTTCCGGCTTAAAAGTAGTACAGAAGAAAGCTTCGAAGTAAAAAGGTATAACATCCTTTACTCTATTTCCGGCTTAAAAGTAGTACAGAAGAAAGCGTCGAAGTAAAAAGGAATAACATCATATACTCTATTTCCGGTTTAAAATAGTACAGAAGAAAGCTTCGAAGTAAAAAGTATAAGATCCTATACTCTATTTCCGGTTTAAAAGTAGTACAGAAGAAAGCTTCGAAGTAAAAAGGTATAACATCCTATACTCTATTTCCGGCTTAAAAGTAGTACAGAAGAAAGCTTCGAAGTAAAAATGTATAACATCCTGTACTCGATTTCCGGTTTGAAAGTAGTACAGAAGAAAGCTTCGAAGTAAAAAGGTATAAAATCCTGTACTCTATTTCCGGTTTAAAAGTAGTACAGAAGAAAGCTTCGAAGTAAAAATGTATAACATCCTATACTCTATTTACGGTTAAAAAGTATTAAAGAAGAAAGCTTCGAATTAAAAAGGTATAACATCCTATACACTATTTCGGGGTTAAAAGTAGTACAGAAGTAAGCTTCGAAGTAAAAAGGTATAACATCCTGTACTCTATTTCCGTTTTAAAAGTAGTACAGAAGAAAGCTTCGAAGTAAAAAGGTATAAAATCCTGTACTCTATTTCGGGCTAAAAAGTAGTACAGAAGAAAGCTTCGAAGTAAAAAGGTATAATATCCTATACTCTATTTCCGGCTCAAAAGTTGTAGAGAAGAAAGCTTCGAAGTTAAAAGCTATAACATCCTATACTCTATTTCCGGTTTAAAAGTAGTACAGAAGAAAGCTTCGAAGTAAAAAGGTATAACATCCTATACTCTATTTCCGGCTAAATAGTAGTACAGAAGAAAGCTTCGAAGTAAAACGGTACACTATCCTATACTCTATTTCCGGCTAAAAATATTACAGAAGAAAGCTTCGAAGTAAAAAGGTATAACATCTTATACTCTATTTCCGGCTGAAAGTAGTACAGAAGAAAGTTTCGAAGTAAAAAGGTATAACATCCTATACTCTATTTCCGACAGAAAAGTAGTACAGAAGGAAGCTTCGAAGTAAAAAGGTACAACATCCTATACTCTATTTCTTGTTAAAAAGTAGTAAAGAAGAAAGCTTCGAAGTAAAAAGTATAACATCCTATACTCTATTTCCGGTTAATAAGTAGTACAGAAGAAAGCTTCGAAGTAAAAAGGTATAACATCCTTTACTCTTTTTCCGGTTAAAAAGTATTACAGAAGAAACCTTCGAAGTAAAAAGGTATAACATCCTATACTCTATTTCCGGTTAAAAAGTAGTACAGAAGAAAGCTTCGAAGAAAAAATGTGTAACATCCTATACCAGCTTTCTCTCAAGCAAAAAAGTAGTACAGAAGAAAGCTTCGAAGTAAAAATGTATAACATCCTATACTCTATTTCCGGTTAAAAATTAATAAAGAAGAAAGCTTCGAAGTAAAAATGTATAACATCATATACTCTATTTACGGTAAAAAAGTAGTACAGAAGAAAGCTTCGAAGTAAAAATGTATAACACCTTATACTCTATTTCCCCTTAAAAAGTAGTACAGAAGAAAGCTTCGAAGTAAAAAGGTATAACATCCTATACTCCATTTCCGGCTTAAAAATAGTACAGAAGAAAGCTTCGAAGTAAAAAGGTATAACATCTTATACTCTATTTCCGGCTAAAAAGTAGTACAGAAGAAAGCTTCGAAGTAAAAATGTATAACATCCTATACTCTATTTCCGGCTTAAAAGTAGTACAGAAGAAAGCTTCGAAGTAAAAAGGTATAACATCCTATACTCTATTTCCGGCTTAAAAGTAGTACAGAAGAAAGCTTCGAAGTAAAAATGTATAACATCTTTTACTCTATTTCTTGCTTAAAAATAGTACAGAAGAAAGCTTCGAAGTAAAAAGGTATAACATCTTATACTCTATTTCCGGCTAAAAAGTAGTACAGAAGAAAGCTTCGACGTAAAAAGGTATAACATCTTATACTCTATTTCCGGTAAAAAAGTAGTACAGACGAAAGCTTCGAAGTAAAAATGTATAACATCTTATACTCTATTTCCGGCTTAAAAGTAGTACAGAAGAAAGCTTCGAAGTAAAAATATATAACATCTTATACTCTATTTCCGGTTAAAAAGTAGTACAGAAGAAAGCTTGGAAGTAAAAAGATATAAAGTCCTATACTCTATTTCAGGTTAAAAAGTAGTACAGAAGAAAGCTTCGAAGTAAAAATGTATAACATCCTATACCAGCTTTCTCTCCGGCTAAAAAGTAGTACAGAAGAAAATTCGAAGTAAAAATGTATAACATCTTATACTCTATTTCCGGCTAAAAAGTAGTACAGAAGAAAGCTTCGAAGTAAAAAGGTATAACATCCTATACTCTATTTCCGGTTTAAAAGTAGTACAGAAGAAAGCTTCGAAGTAAAAATGTATAACATCCAATACTCTATTTCCGGTTAAAAAGTAGTACAGAAGAAAGCTTCGAAGTAAAAAGGTATAACATCTTGTACTCTATTTCTGGCTGAAAGTAGTACAGAAGAAAGCTTCGAAGTAAAAAGGTATAACATCCTATACTCTATTTCCGGCTTAAAAGTCGTAGAGAAGAAAGCTTCGAAGTAAAAATGTATAACATCCTATACGCCATTTCCGGTTTAAAAGTAGTACGAAAGGAAGCTTCGAAGTAAAAATGTATAACATCCTATACTCTATTTCCGGCTTAAAAGTAGTACAGAAGAAGGCTTCGAAGTAAAAAGATATAACATCCTATACTCTATTTCCGGTTTAAAAGTAGTACAGAAGAAAGCTTCGAAGTAAAAATTTATTACATCTTATACTCTATTTCCGGTTAAAAAGTAGTACAGAAGAAAGCTTCGAAGTAAAAATGTATAACATCCTATACGCTATTTCCGGCTAAAAAGTAGTACGAAAGGAAGCTTCGAAGTAAAAATGTATAACATCCTATACTCTATTTCCGGCTAAAAGTAGTACAGAAGAAAGCTTCGAAGTAAAAATGTATAACATCTTATACTCTATTTCCGGGTAAAAAGTAGTACAGAAGAAAGCTTCGAAGTAAAAATGTATAACATCTTATACTCTATTTCCGGCTTAAAAGTAGTACAGAAGAAAGCTGCGAATGTAAAGGTATAACATCCTATACTCTATTTCCGGCTTAAAAGTAGTACAGAAGAAAGCTTCGAAGTAAAAATGTATAACATCTTATACTCTATTTCCGGCTAAAAAGTAGTACAGAAGAAAGCTTCGTAGTGAAAAGTAATAACATCCTATACTCTATTTCCGGCTTAAGAGTAGTACAGAAGAAAGCTTCGAAGTAAAAATGTATAACATCCTATACGCTATTTCCGGTCAAAAAGTAGTACGAAAGAAAGCTTCGAAGTAAAAATGTATAACATCTTATACTCTATTTCCGGCTAAAAAGTAGTACAGAAGAAAGCTTCGAAGTAAAAATGTATAACATCTTATACTCTATTTCCGGCTTAAAAGTAGTACAGAAGAAAGCTTCGAAGTAAAAATGTATAACATCCTATACTCTATTTCCGGCTTAAGAGTAGTACAGAAGAAAGCTTCGAAGTAAAAATGTATAACATCTTATACTCTATTTCCGGCTTAAAAGTAGTACAGAAGAAGCTTCGAAGTAAAAAGGTATAACATCCTATACTCTATTTCCGGCTTAAAAGTAGTACAGAAGAAAGCTTCGAAGTAAAAATTTATAACATCCTATACGCTATTTCCGGTTAAAAAGTAGTACGAAAGAAAGCTTCGAAGTAAAAATGTATAAAATCTTATACTCTATTTCCGGCTTAAAAGTAGTACAGAAGAAAGCTTCGAAGTAATAATGTATAACATCCTATACTCTATTTCCGGCTTAAAAGTAGTACAGAAGAAAGCTTCGAAGTAAAAATGTATAACATCCTATACGCTATTTCCGGCTAAAAAGTAGTACAGAAGAAAGCTTCGAAGTAAAAATGTATAACATCTTATACTCTATTTCTGGCTTAAAAGTAGTACAGAAGAAAGGGTCGAAGTAAAAATGTATAACATCTTATACTCTATTTCCGGCTTAAAAGTAGTACAGAAGAAAGCTTCGAAGTAAAAATGTATAACATCTTATGCTCTATTTCCGGTAAAAAAGTAGTAGAGAAGAAAGCTTCGAAGTAAAAAGGTATAACATCCTATACTCTATTTCTGGCTTAAAAGTAGTACAGAAGAAAGCTTCGAAGTAAAAAGGTATAACATCTTATACTCTATTTCCGGCTAAAAAGTAGTACAGAAGAAAGCTTCGAAGTAAAAATGTATAACATCTTATACTCTATTTCCGGCTTAAAAGTAGTAAAGAAGAAAGCTTCGAAGTAAAAATGTATAACATCCTATACTCTATTTCCGGCTAAAAAGTAGTACAGAAGAAAGCTTCGAAGTAAAAATGTATAACATCTTATACTCTATTTCCGGCTGACAAGTAGTAGAGAAGAAAGCTTCGAAGTAAAAAGGTATAACATCCTATACTCTATTTCCGGCTTAAAAGTAGTAGAGAAGAAAGCTTCGAAGTAAAAATGTATAACATCCTATACTCTATTTCCGGCTAAAAGGTAGTACAGAAGAAAGCTTCGAAGTAAAAATGTATGACATCTTATACTCTATTTCCGGCTTACAAGTAGTAGAGAAGAAAGCTTCGAAGTAAAAAGGTATAACATCCTATACTCTATTTCCGGCTTAAAAGTAGTACAGAAGAAAGCTTCGAAGTAAAAAGGTATAACCTCTTATACTCTATGTCCGGCTAAAAAGTAGTACAGAAGAAAGCTTCGAAGTAAAAATGTATAACATCCTATACTCTATTTCCGGCTTAAAAGTAGTACAGAAGAAAGCTTCGAAGTAAAAAGGTATAACATCTTATACTCTATTTCCGGCTTAAAAGTAGTACAGAAGAAAGCTTCGAAGTAAAAATGTATAACATCCTATACTCTATTTCCGGCTTAAAAGTAGTACAGAAGAAAGCTTCGAAGTAAAAAGGTATAACATCTTATACTCTATTTCCGGTAAAAAAGTAGTACAGAAGAAAGCTTCGAAGTAAAAATGTATAACATCCTATACTCTATTTCCGGCTTAAGAGTAGTACAGAAGAAAGCTTCGAAGTAAAAATGTATAACATCTTATACTCTATTTCCGGCTAAAAAGTAGTACAGAAGAAAGCTTCGAAGTAAAAATGTATAACATCTTATACTCTATTTCCGGCTAAAAAGTAGTACAGAAGAAAGCTTCGAAGTAAAAATGTATAACATCTTATACTCTATTTCCGGCTTAAAAGTAGTACAGAAGAAAGCTTCGAAGTAAAAATGTATAACATCCTATACTCTATTTCCGGCTTAAGAGTAGTACAGAAGAAAGCTTCGAAGTAAAAATGTATAACATCCTATACTCTATTTCCGGCTAAAAAGTAGTACAGAAGAAAGCTTCGAAGTAAAAATGTATAACATCTTATACTCTATTTGCGGCTAAAAAGTAGTACAGAAGAAAGCTTCGAAGTAAAAATGTATAACATCTTATACTCTATTTCCGGCTAAAAAGTAGTACAGAAGAAAGCTTCGAAGTAAAAATGTATAACATCCTATACTCTATTTCCGGCTTAAAAGTAGTACAGAAGAAAGCTTCGAAGTAAAAATGTATAACATCCTATACTCTATTTCCGGCTAAAAAGTCGTAGAGAAGAAAGCTTCGAAGTAAAAATGTATAACATCTTATACTCTATTTCCGGCTAAAAAGTAGTACAGAAGAAAGCTTCGAAGTTAAAATGTATAACATCTTATACTCTATTTCCGGCTTAAAAGTAGTACAGAAGAAAGGGTCGAAGTAAAAATGTATAACATCCTATACTCTATTTCCGGCTTAAAAGTAGTACAGAAGAAAGCTTCGAAGTAAAAATGTATAACATCTTATACTCTATTTCCGGTAAAAAAGTAGTAGAGAAGAAAGCTTCGAAGTAAAAAGGTATAACATCCTATACTCTATTTCCGGCTTAAAAGTAGTACAGAAGAAAGCTTCGAAGTAAAAATGTATAACATCTTATACTCTATTTCCGGCTAAAAAGTAGTACAGAAGAAAGCTTCGAAGTAAAAATATATAACATCTTATACTCTATTTCCGGCTTAAAAGTAGTAGAGAAGAAAGCTTCGAAGTAAAAATGTATAACATCCTATACTCTATTTCCGGCTAAAAAGTAGTACAGAAGAAAGCTTCGAAGTAAAAATGTATAACATCTTATACTCTATTTCCGGCTTACAAGTAGTAGAGAAGAAAGCTTCGAAGTAAAAAGGTATAAAATCCTATACTCAATTTCCGGCTAAAAAGTAGTACAGAAGAAAGCTTCGAAGTAAAAAGGTATAACATCTTATACTCTATTTCCGGCTAAAAAGTAGTACAGAAGAAAGCTTCGAAGTAAAAATGTATAACATCCTATACTCTATTTCCGGCTTAAAAGTAGTACAGAAGAAAGCTTCGAAGTAAAAAGGTATAACATCTTATACTCTATTTCCGGCTTAAAAGTAGTACAGAAGAAAGCTTCGAAGTAAAAAGGTATAACATCCTATACTCTATTTCCGGCTTAAAAGTAGTACAGAAGAAAGCTTCGAAGTAAAAATGTATAACATCTTATACTCTATTTCCGGTAAAAAAGTAGTACAGAAGAAAGCTTCGAAGTAAAAAGGTATAAAATCCTATACTCTATTTCCGGCTTAAAAGTAGTACAGAAGAAAGCTTCGAAGTAAAAAGGTATAACATCTTATACTCTATTTCCGGCTAAAAAGTAGTACAGAAGAAAGCTTCGAAGTAAAAATGTTTATACATCCTATACTCTATTTCCGGCTTAAAAGTAGTACAGAAGAAAGCTTCGTAGTAAAAAGGTATAACATCCTATACTCTATTTCCGGCTTACAAGTAGTAGAGAAGAAAGCTTCTAAGTAAAAATGTATAACATCCTATACTCTATTTCGGCTATAAAGTAGTACAGAAGAAAGCTTCGAAGTAAAAAGGTATAAATTCTTATACTCTATTTCCGGCTGAAAGTAGTACAGAAGAAAGCTTCGAAGTAAAAAGGTATAACATCCTATACTCTATTTCCGGCTAAAAAGTAGTACAGAAGAAAGCTTCGAAGTAAAAATGTATAACGTCCTATACTCTATTTCCGGCTAAAAAGTAGTACAGAATTAAGCTTCGAAGTTAAAAGGTATAACATCCTATACTCTTTTTACGGCTAAAAAGTTGTATAGAAGAAAGCTTCGAAGTAAAAATGTATAACATCCTATACTCTGTTTCCGGTTTAAAAGTAGTACAGAAGAAAGCTTCGAAGTAAAAAGGTATAACATCCTGTACTCTATTTCCGGTTTAAAAGTAGTACAGAAGAAAGCTTCGAAGTAAAAAGGTATAACATCCTGTACTCTATTTCCGGCTATAAAGTAGTACAGAAGAAAGCTTCGAAGAAAAAAGCTGTAAAATCCTATACACTATTACCGGCTAAAAAGTAGTACAGAAGAAAGCTTCGAAGTTAAAAGGTATAACATACTATACTCTATTTCCGGCTAATAAGTTGTATAGAAGAAAGCTTCGAAGTAAAAATGTATAACATCCTATACTCTATTTCCGGCTATAAAGTAGTACCGAAGAAAGCGTCGAAGTAAAAATGTATAACATCCTATACTCTATTTCCGGTTTAAAAGTAGTACAGAAGAAAGCTTCGAAGTAAAACGTATAACATCCTATACTCTATTTCCGGCTTAAAAGTAGTACAGAAGAAAGCTTCGAAGTAAAAAGGTATAACATCCTTTACTCTATTTCCGGCTAAAAGTAGTACAGAAGAAAGCGTCGAAGTAAAAAGGAATAACATCCTATACTCTATTTCCGGTTTAAAATAGTACAGAAGAAAGCTTCGAAGTAAAAAGTATAACATCCTATACTCTATTTCCGGTTTTAAAGTAGTACAGAAGAAAGCTTCGAAGTAAAAAGGTATAACATCCTGTACTCTATTTCCGGCTAAAAAGTAGTACAGAAGAAAGCTTCGAAGTAAAAATGTATAACATCATATACTCTATTTCCGGCTAAAAAGTAGTACAGAAGAAAGCTTCGAAGTAAAAAGGTATAACATACAATACTCTGTTTTCGTCTAAAAAGTAGTACAGAGGAAAGCTTCGAAGTAAAAAGGTATAACATCCTATACTCTATTTCCACTTAAAAAGTAGTACAGAAGAAGGCTTCGAAGTAAAAATGTATAACATCCTATACTCTATTACCGGCTAAAAAGTAGTACAGAAGAAAGTTTCGAAGTAAAAAGGTATAACATCCTATACGCTATTTCCGGCTAAAAAGTAGTACAGAAGAAGGCTTCGAAGTAAAAATGTATAACATCCTATACTATATTACCGGCTAAAAAGTAGTACAGAAGAAAGCTTCGAAGTAAAAATGTATAACATCTAATACTCTATTTCCGGCTAAAAAGTAGTACAGAAGAAAGCTTCGAAGTAAAAAGGTATAACATCCTATACGCTATTTCCGGCTTAAATAGTAGTACAGAAGAAGGCTTCGAAGTAAAAATGTATAACATCCTATACTCTATTACCGGCTAAAAAGTAGTACAGAAGAAAGCTTCGAAGTAAAAATGTATTACATCTAATACTCTATTTCCGGCTAAAAAGTAGTACAGAAGAAAGCTTCGAAGTAAAAATGTATAACATCTTATACTCTATTTCCGGCTTAAAAGTAGTACAGAAGAAAGCTTCGAAGTAAAAATGTATAACATCCTATACTCTATTACCGGCTAAAAAGTAGTACAGAAGAAAGCTTCGAAGTACGAAAATCAGGTCGGGGCGTGTTTTAGCTTAACAAAAATCAAACTAAATTATTTATTGAAAAATTAGAATATTTTTTTTATTGCAAATATTTGTCTCATAATTTGAGTGTTCTTTTTTTTTCACAAGTACTCAAATGAGATGTTTTTTACTTATATATTTAATAACAAAAATATATTTTTGTACAAATTACTTAACAGTCATTATATCTTTGTAAGAAATAAATATTTTATTACATGTATATTTACTTTAAAATTTGTTTTCATCAGAAAATGTGAATTTTGAAATTGGAAATTTATTATTTTTTGTTCATAAGTAATCAAATATGTCCGTGTGCATACATGTCACAAAGAAATTGCTAAACCGGTAACTGATTTTTACCTTCCGCCGTTTATACTTATGGAGTACTTCTTAACCGGGAGTAGCGAATCTCAGGCATTATGTTCCTTTACCGGAAATACTATACATTAACGATTCAAATTTAAGACCTAGTGTGAACTAATATAGATGTTGTTATTTCGTTAATTTAATACTTAAAGAACAGCATAAAGTTGTAGTACATCGAACACCAGTTGTGGGTAAAATGTATGTTTTCCTCTTTAACTGGCAACCTTTTCTAAGTAGTGTTTTCTATGTTTGCTTTAGGTAGAAAATGTAATCAATCTGAGTTCTTTGTGTTTTTTTTTGTGATTTTTGTTTGCTACATTGCTAATATTGCCCCTCTCGCTCTCTTTTTCTTTTTTTCTCTCTCATTCTCTCTCTCTATCTTTCTGCTGTATTGATGTTCCGAGACATCGTCGGAAGGTGTGCTGGTCGATTATTAGTATGATTGTGTTTCGTAGTCTAAATGAGCAGTCACCTAAAATAAGTATTTTAGAATAAAATATTTATTTACAATAACATTGGAATGTAATTAAGCAGAGGTGGAAAACTTGGGAATTTTTAGATAAACATTATAGATTATGTAAAAAGATCAGGTGATGATTTTAGTGTTACGTGTATTAATGACGTCATGAAAGGAAGATAGATGTTGATATGTACGTACAGTTTACTTAGAATTTGGAGCAGACCGGTCGTAAAGGCTGTATGAGAAAAGGTTGAGGAAATGTCAAAATGTATCACTTAGGACAAGCGTGCAACTTTCCAGGGGGAAACAATTCTGGGATATAAAAGTTGCTGAAAATATAACCCGAGACTTGAGATGAATATTCATTGAAGCTTTCCGTCACCACAAGACCAAAGATGAACCAGTTATGTTTTTCCCGATTGGCCAGATGTCATACCCCCAGAGAACTGTCATCCATCTTTTTTTGTTGTAAAGTCTGTTGTAAATGTTGTGTGTCCATAGTTAAACTGCATACGTTAATATATCGACACGTACAAACAGGAGAACACAAGGCAATTATAGAAAAATTGTCATAAATATTATGCACGCATCAATTCGACGAACAGTAGAAAAACTAGAATCGATAACGAAATAGAAAACACAAGACGAACACATGCGTCACACACATAAATATATATTATATATACAACTAAATATTATATACACCCTGTTATACAAAGTTACCTTTATTTGGTGTCATTAATAAATATACACCAGGTATACAATATCCTCTCAATACTAACTAATTGGTAGTCAGTAAAAGAAAAATTTCCCGTCAAAGGTTGTTTATATGCAAAATGTTTATAGTAAAATAAAGTTATATATATATATATATATATATATATATATATATATATATATATATATATATATGGGCTAAAATCAAGTTATTAGGTTAGATCCATGTCCAAGGAACCTATATCTAAATTTCAAGTTTTTAGACCCAAAATTGTCGGAAGAGTTTGGTAGAGTTCTCAAAGGTCAAATCATTGAACTTTGACCCTTTAAGAGCCAAATTTCTGGTTGAAAATCGATCACATAGATTTTCCCAAATCTCAGTACCCTGTATATGAAATTTCGAGCCCGTAGACTAAAAAATTGACAGAGTTATTGCGTAGGGAAATGTACACAGACAGGCACACAGACACATACACACACGTTCACTTTTATATATATATATATATATATATATATATATATATATATATATATGTATATATATATATGTGTGTGTGTGTGTGTGCGTGTGTGTGTGTGTGTCTGTGCATTTTAAATAAATATATCTGATGAGTAAGCTACTAAAAATGCGCTTAGGGCATATTTTCTTGACTTGTTATTTGCAAACACAACAATATTCCTGCTTTCCGGCTTACTACAATATGGTTGTGTTCAAGTCTAAAGTAAATAAATTCTTGATGAGCCGTTCCATATAAGTTATCAAATTTACCAAATTTTCATTACTAATGATTACTATATTGTCCAATTTCTACTGTACACTCTTTAACCCTTATCCTTGAGTGGCCTCTGGGCCTTGATAATGTGGTGATGCCTATGTAAAAAAAAAAATATATTGTAATAATTTCATTGCGAAATGTAATAAACCGTCAACTAAGGAAATTTGATTTTTGGAACTTTGAAAACTAATATATTGCACAATATATGCTCTGAAGAGACATTCATTGAGGTTGGACTTTATTACCTTCATATAAAAATGAAAAAAAAAAAATGAATGAAAATTTTTTTAATAAAATTTCTTTTCATATGTATAAAAAATCTTTTTAATCTATTACGATTGGTATATACAAACTGATTTAGGTTTGAAGTAAATGATATATACATATATATATATATATATATATATATATATATATATATATATATATTTATATATATAAACCCGGCTACATATACGGGAAAATAAAAACTCACAAAACCGGATACCCTCTAAGACCCATAATCTCTCAAATCTCCACCCCAGTATATAATATCGCTAAAACAATCAATGATATTATTCAACCTTATTTACCTAGTAAATGCTGCATAAAATCTAACACTGACTTCATCGACCTTTTAAAATTACCCCCCCCCCACATGCATAATTGCATCGACGCCGAAAACGTTTTTACTTACGTCCTTATAAATGACACAATTAAAATAATCATCAACAAGTCTACAACCAGAGTACATGTATATAAGTGTAAAGTGATGCAAAACTAGGACGATTATGAGGATCAAATACTAGATACATCATAAAATGAACATTTGTGGAGATAGAATGTTTCATTTCTTCCTAGGTTTAATTGCTTTTCCTTTCATACTTTTATATATATATATATATATATATATATATATATATATGATGAAAATAATGGAAATAGTATTCCGACTCCGACAAAATAGAGAAAATAAAAAAGGAACAAACCGTATTATGTGTTCACCAACGTTCCGTCTTTATTTCGAGACTTCCTCTGGAGGAAGTCTCGAAATAAAGACGAAACGTTGGTGAACACATAATACGGTTCGTTCCTTTTTTATTTTCTCTCTCTCTCTCTCTCTCTCTCTCTCTCTCTCTCTCTCTCTCTCTATATATATATATATATATATATATATATATTCTCTCTCTCTCTCTCTCTCATATATATATATATATATATCATGCGTCAAAGAATTAATTTCTAGGCATGGATACGGATTCTACTTATATATATATATATATATATATATATATATATATATATATATATATAAGTAGAATCCGTATCCATGCCTAGAAAGTAATTCTTTGACGCATGATATCTCATTGAAGCAGCATATAAATTCTCCCGACCTCAAAATATCGTTTTCATCTTTGTTCGCCTGCGTGTTGCCGTCTCGATTTCTTGGATTTCTGAATTGTTCGATTCCCAAAAGCTCTTTCCGGTTTCGGACATCATCGTCCATAGCTAATCTCCAAGATGCCAAATCCATTTTCTCATCTTAGAACTAAGATAAGCTGATTAGATTTGCATGATTTGGATTCGGAGGTCACGCTGAGCAAATAACCGAATATGAACGATGCCTGCGCCAACACTACTTAGAGAGGTTGTATAGCGGGAACCGACTATTCAGAGGTTGAAGACAACAGATTGCAATTTAAATACCACATCAACATGACAAGACATAAAGAATATTACAATTGCTCATGAGCTTTATGGTATACATTTGTCTATTTTTGTTTTGTTTGTCTTTTTTCTTGACATGTTAACCTTTTTAAAGTTATTTAATCCCGCATCAGGACATATCTTTTAAATTGATCATCGTTTAAGATTAAATGAATACGGGTTGATATTTTCCTATAACTAGGTTGGACTGCACTTGTATATATATCTATATAACAAAGCTGAACGTCCGAGTGGCCGTGTGTCTGAACACAAATAGGCTCCTATACGGTTGACTACTATAGAAAACTGACAACATATAATGAAAGAGCAGGTATCCAAAAGTAAAAATGAGTATGTTACATTTTGAACAGTTGTTATTTATTAATGTTTGTAAGATTATTTATGTTAATAGCTTTACAAACATGTTTGTAAGGTTATTTATTTAAACAGTCCCACAAACATGTTTGTAAGGTTATTTATTTAAATAACCTCACAAACATGTTTGTAAAGTTATTAATTTTGATAGCTTTACAAACATGTTTGTAAGATTATTTATTTTAATAACACCACGAACATGTTTGTAAGGTTATTTATTTTAATAGGTTTACAAACATGTTTGTAAGGTTATAAATTTTAATAGCTTTACAAACATGTTTGTAAGGTTATTTATTTTAATAGCCTCACAAACCTGTTTGTAAGGTTATTTATTTTAATAGCTTTACAAACATGTTTTTAAGGTTATTTAATTTAATAGCCTACCAAACATGTTTGCGTGGTTATTTATTTTAATAGCTTTACAAACATGATTGTAAAGTTATTTCTTTTAATAGATTTAAAAACATGTTTGTAACGTTATTTATTTTAATGGCTTTACAAACATGTTTGTAAGGTTATTTATTTTAATAGCTCCACAAGTATTGTATTTCAATAGCTTTAAAAAAATGTTTGTAAGGTTATTTATTTAAATATCTTTACAAGCATGTTTGTAATGTTATTTATTTTAATATCTTTACACAAATGTTTGTAAGGTTATTTATTTTAATAGCTTTGCACACATGTTTGTAAGGTTATATACTTTAATATCTTTACAAAAATGTTTGTAAGGTTTATTCTGTTAATAGCTCCACAAACATGTGTGTAAGATTATTTATTTTAATAGCTTTACAAAAATGTTTGTAAGATTATTTATTTTAATAGCTTTACAAAAAAGTTTGTAAGATAAGTTATTTTAATAGCTTTACAAACATGTTTGTAAGGTTATTTATTTTAATAGCTTTACAAACATGCTTGTAAAGTTATTTATTTCAATAGCTTCACGAACATATTTGTAAAGTTATTTATTTTAATATCTTTACAAACATATGTGTAAGGTTATTTATTTTAATAGCCTCACAAACATGTTTGTAAGGTTATTTATTTTAATAGCCTCACAAACATGTTTGTAAGGTTATTTATTTGAATAGCTTTACAAACATGTTTTTAAGGTTATTTAATTTAATAGCCCACCAAACATGTTTGTAAGGTTATATATTTTAATAGCTTTACAAACATGTTTGTAAGGTTATTTCTTTTAATAGATTTAAAAACATGTTTGTAACGTTATTTATTTTAATGGCTTTACAAACATGTTTGTAAGATTATTTATTTTAATAGCGCCACAAACATTGTATTTCAATAGCTTTAAAAACATGTTTGTAAGATTATTTATTTTGATATCTTTACAAAAATGTTTGTAAGATTATTTATTTTAATAGTTTTACACACATGTTTGTAAGGTTATTTATCTTAATAGCTTTACAAACATGTTTGTAAGGTTAAATACTTTAATATCTTTACAAAAATGTTTGTAAGGTTAATTATGTTAATAGCTCCACAAACATGTGTGTAAGATTATTTATTTTAATAGCTTTACAAAAATTTTTGTAAGATTATTTATTTAAATAGCTTTACAAAAATGTTTGTAAGATTATTTATTTTAATAGCTTTACAAACATGTTTGTAAGGTGATTTTTTTTAATATCTTTACAAACATGTTTGTAAAGCTATTTATTTTAATAGCTTTACAAACATGTTTGTAAGGTTATTTTTTTAATATCTTTGCAAACATGTTTGTAAAGTTATTTATTTTAATTGCTTTACAAACATGTTTGTAAGATTATGCATGTTAATAGCTTCACAAACATGTTTGTATGGTTATTTATTTAAACAGCTTTAAAACATGTTTGTACGTTTATTTATTTTAATAGCTTTACAAACAGGTTTGTAAGATTATTTATTTTAATAGCTTTAAAAACATTTTTGTTAGTGTTGTGGTTGCAAGGTTGAACAATAATTAGTAAGTAAATACAATGAAGACGCAAACAACAAGATAACGCAATAATAAGTGTATTAAAGAAAAGGTATATTTACAATATGTACAAATGACGGTGTCGCGTCAGAGAGTCTTGGTGGGAGGACATGTACGCTCTTCGGCGTCACTTCCGGTGGCATTTGAGTAAGACACACCAAGGCCAACCTAGGCTTGCCATTTATAGTGTTATGTTATTCGCATATGCAAATAAGTGGTTGCCACCACAACACCTCCCTCCCAAGATTTGAAGTCACACAGATTTCAATATCTTTTTCTTTTTGGGTTTACCATTAATGGTTCATTCACTTTTCTTTTCCTACCTGATCTTCGGGGTTCAGGTGCATTTTGAGGCGGTTCAAAATTAAAAGATTCGTATATGATATCTATGGTGTCCTCCTCTTCGACTGTTGTCGTATCATCATCATCTTGGATATGACGTTTTTTTATCTGATTTAGGTGCCTTTTATGTATATTCTGTGGACCTTTAATCATGTATGTACAATCACCAATGCGTTTATCCACTACTCCACATTCCCAGTAAGATGTGTTATTTCTGTAGCACTTAAAATATACTCGATCTCCCGAGTTATATTTCTTTCTTCTCGTGTGTGTAGTGTTTCGGATAATTGCCTGCCTTGGCAATAGTTTGTCAAACGCTGATTTTACCTTTCTGGCAAACATTAGATCAGCTGGTGATATGTTTGATGGTGTACTAGGATGTGGTGTAATCCTATATACTTGCAAGAATTGTTGCAAAGCTTTTTCTGTTGGTGTTCCAATGGATTTCTTTAACGCTCGTTTTAGCGTGTCCACGAACCTTTCCGCGAGGCCGTTCGACCTTTGATGATACGGCGGAGTCGTGATGTGCTTCACTCGGAACGTGTCGCAAAATTCCTTAAACTCTGCGGATGTGAACTGCGTTCTGTTGTCAGTGACCAGTGTGTCTGGTACACTGAATCTTGCAAACAACTCGTGCAGGAACCCTATTGAGTTGTTCGTTGTTGGATTCCTGCAGCGCATTACCTCCGGACATTTTGTGAAACTATCCACTACAATTAAATAATAGTTTTCACCTACTGGACCAGCGAAGTCCATGTGGATTCTCGACCATGGTTGGTTGGTTTTCGGCCAAGGTTTGTGTACTATAGGTGGAGATTTTGCCGCTAACTGGCATCCTTTACATTTATCAATTGTTGTCGCTATGTCAGTGTCCATGTTACGCCATGACACGTAGCTTCTCATTAACGACTTCATTCGATTTATCCCCGGATGTCCTGTGTGGAAATCTCTTAACATCCTATTCTGCAATGTTTTGGGTATTACCACTCTCTCGCTGTACAGTAACACATCGTCACATATGGAGAAAACTTCCTGCACCTTTGTGTCCGTTATAATTTTCTCTTTTATGTCCTTTAATATATTCGTCTTTCTCGGCTTCCCTTTTAATGTCCGACAAAGTTACGGGTAGTTCCTTAATGATGTTTGCTACCATATTTTTTACTTCAACATTTGTCCGAATTGCTGCAATGACTGATTCTTCCAGATTGTGTTTCTGTGGTATCAGTCTTGACAGTCCATCGGCATGGCAAATCTTTTTTGATGCTAGATGTTGTAGCTGGAAATCGTAATTAAGTAGTATTGTACCCCAGCGCAGCAATCTATTTGCGGTGTATACCGGCAATCCTTTTTTTGATCCATAGATCGTGACTAACGGTTTATGGTCGGTTTCAAGTATGAATTGTCTACCATATAAATATCGGTGAAATTTAGTCACGGCAAAGATTATGCTCAACGCTTCTTTCTCGATTTGTGAATATGCCCTTTCGGCTGGTATCAGCGTTCTCGAAGCGTGCGCTATTAGTTTTCTTGACCCATCCGGCATAATATGTTGAATGCATGCTCCTAAGCCGTAGGAGCTAGCGTCACTAGCGACGACTATTTTTAAGTTTGTGTCAAAGTGCGTTAAGAATAATTCGGATGTTAGTGCGCTCTTTATTTTGTCAAAAGCGGTTTGACATTCTTGCGTCCAGTTCCACGGTGTATCCTTTTTAAGCAGATTATTTAAGGGGGCTCGCAAGTTATGCATTCCTTCAATAAAAGATTGGTAATAATTTGCGAGTCCTAAGAAACTCTACAAGGTTGTTACATTATCGGGTGCTGCCATATTTTTTATTGCCGCAGATCTGTCTGGGTCTGGACGTCGTCCATGTTTGTTTATTATGTGTCCAAGATACTTAATCTCGCTCATACAAAAGTCACATTTACTTTCTTTTACTTTAAAGCCGAATTCTTGTATTCGAGTAAATACTTGTTTCAAATGTTCCTTATGCTCTTCTAGAGATTTTCTCCTGACAACAATGTCGTCCAGGTATGCACATGCGCACTCAATACCACTTAGCATGGTGTCCATCGCTTGCTGAAAGATGGCAGGCGCTACTTTGATGCCAAAAGGCAATCGGTTGTATTTGTATAATCCCTTATGCGTATTGATGCATAGTATTTTTGAGCAATTCTCCTCGACCGGTATTTGCAAATATGCGTCGCTCAAGTCTATCTTGGAGAAGATATTACCCCCATTCAACTTCGTGAATATTTCCTCTCGGCTTGGTAGGGGGTAATGGTGATCTTTTAATAGGGAGTTGACCCCGGTCGAAAAGTCTGCGCACACTCTAACTTCGTCATTATTTTTCTTTACGTATACGGTGGGGGCTGCCCACTCGTTGTGTTCTATTTTTGATAGAATTCCCGTCTGTTCCAATCTATTTAATTCTTTATCAATCTTTTCCAACCCAGCGAACGGAACATTTCGCTTTTTTCTAAAAATTGGGCTAGCGTTTTCTTTAAGTTCAAACGAGGCCTTGAATTTATTGCAGCGACCTAAGTTAGTCGTGAATGCCTCAGGAAATAATTCTTTTAAATCGTCTTTTATATTTACTGTTGTTGGAGAAGAACATTCTAATTTTTTACAGAATGTATTGATTGGCTTATCCCATAGTCCGAATTTCTCAATTAAATCTATTCCAAACAGATTTTCACTATTTTTTAGTACGAATATTTTTAATTTCTTCGAAATCCCTTTCAATTTTATC
The DNA here is from genome assembly GCF_053919585.1 of Euprymna scolopes. Lineage (NCBI taxonomy): Eukaryota > Metazoa > Mollusca > Cephalopoda > Sepiida > Sepiolidae > Euprymna > Euprymna scolopes. The sequence continues at coordinate 95,442,091 of NC_136495.1, read as the reverse complement.
GGGAAGACAACTTCTCCTTCAAATTTTATACCACCACCAGTTACTGTCCGGGCTGCTTTACTAGTTTTCATCATGGCCGGTTTTCCCAACTTTTTCCACGTATTCAGGTTTATTATAGAAACATCGGAGCCGGAGTCGAGTTGTAACTTTATTGATGTTTTAAATATTTCCACTTTTACGTATTTTCGCCGATCTTTGTCTAATTTTGTATTTGATTTTGTTTGCTGTACTCTCTTTCTGGTGTAATCTTTATATCTGCAGCAATCGCTTTTGTGTCCCACCTTCTTACAAATGTAGCATTTTTTCTTCTTATAAGGACAATCTGATTCCCAATGCTTTTCTGCACATCTCTTACAGTTATATCTAGGAAGAGGCTTGTTATATTGTGTACTATATTTATGGTTATTATCTTTGGAATATCCCGTTCCATTGCTTTTCTTTGTAAAGTTCTTGGTTGGTGCGTATGGTTTTCTGACTTTTCTTACATATGCCACTCCGGATTCTTCTATATTTTTTTAATCCTTTTTTTTAGTGTAATGGCCCTTTCACAGTCCTCTGCTAGTTTCTGGAGTGTTAAATCTTGCTCAGATTCCAGCTTAGACAACACTCGTCTGCGTATTTCTGCATTTTTCCTGGAAACTAACCCTTGAGCGAAGATTAGACATTTAAAATCTTCTACCGTTAGTTCTGCAAGCTTAAAATTATCGCAGTTTTTATTGACAACTGATGCGTATGTCAAATAATCTTGGTTGTCCATCTTTCTTAGATTCATGCACAGCCATCTTTTATGAAAAAGAGATATATTTGGATTAAATAATTCTTTTAGTAATTTTACGGCTTCCATGAACTCTAATTCCGCATTTTTTTTAGTTAATATGTAATCTACGAATTTGCTGTGTTCTGATGTACCCAATTTTCTGATTAAGAGGCTCACTTTCTGACTATTTGGCCAATTTTTACAGTCCAGTTGAAAAACATCCTCGTATCTTGTGTAGTATGCTTCAAAATTCTTCTCTTCCTCAGGCACATAATGAAATGTGTCCATGCTATTAAAAATAGTTGTATGGGAGAAATTAACACTAACGACATTTTCTCGATTACTCTTTAGTAGTTCCAGTGTGTTAGCAAAACGTTCATCTTGTCTTTCTTCATATTCCAATTGTAGTTTCTTATGTCTTTCTTCCTGTTCCAATTGCAGTTTTTTCTGCTTTAATTGTGCCATTTTCTGCTTTTCTTCTTGTTCCTGCTGCCATTTCAATAATCTGTCCTCTCTCTTTTCCTCGCGGTCAGCCTGTGCCTGTATTTGTGTTTGCAAAAACTCGTTTTATGTAGCTTGTCTGTGTTCATCCCGCTCAGCCTGTGCTTGTAAAAATTGCATGAACAATTTTTATAAGTCTTCCATGTTTTTTTTTGTTGTTTTTTAGTGTGTAGTTAAAAAAAAATATTGTACCATGTACAATATACACCGGTTTGGGTTACAACAAAAAAGCAAATTGCTGTAAGCTCCTGTTTTCAATAATAATATCGCTGCTTGCAATAATATATTCTTTTTGCGAGTCACGCTGCAAAAAAAAAAAATAAATAAAACAGGTTTATCTGGAATCACGAAATGGAATTGACTTTCCGTTTTTAGGCACTTACTAATAAGTAACTCTTTCCACAAAATAGAAGTTTTTTTTTTAATCGAGTCACAATTGAATAAATGTATGCAGTACATTTAGTTCTTTGAGTTTTTTTTCTCTAGTATTTTAGTAATTAAAATACCTCTTAAATTGAGATTACCTTTTTTTCCGTGACGTTTTACTGTATTATCCGTTATTCAGTGACAACTTCAAGAAAAAAAATCCTTTCCTTGAATTTAAGTTTTAACTGTGGTATTTCCTTTTAGTACCGACGTCAACCAAAACATTAATTAAAAAGTCCTTTAGTTGTTGTTTTGTTTACGGAGAACAGTAATTAGAATCCACTGGTGAACTTTTTTCGTAGGTTACTTCCTTGCTTTTCGTAATACGGGTCTGACCTGTCGTTTTTTGCGACAGAACAAAGTTCGCTTTTCGTTTGCAAGTTAATCCTTTAGTAAGATTTGTCATGTAGCGACAAAACAAAAATTCACTTTTACATTCGTTTGCAAGTCGGATTCCCAGAAAACGGCGTAAATTGTCGCTTTTGCCACGTTAGAGTTGTTTTTTTTTCACTTGAGTTGAAACTTCTCTTTAGCGTAAAATCCGTTTGCTTGTCAACACTTTGCATTCCTTAAAAAAATGGTCAACCTTTGCGTTGTACTTTTTTTTTTAAAAAATAGTTCTTCGTCAAACTGTTATATTTGACGCTTCATATCTCGTCGCCAACTGTTGTGGTTGCAAGGTTGAACAATAATTAGTAAGTAAATACAATGAAGACGCAAACAACAAGATAACGCAATAATAAGTGTATTAAAGAAACGGTATATTTACAATATGTACAAATGACGGTGTCGAGTCAGAGAGTCTTGGTGGGAGGACATGTACGCTCTTCGGCGTCACTTCCGGTGGCATTTGAGTAAGACACACCAAGACCAACCTAGGCTTGCCATTTGTAGTGTTATCTTATTCGCATATGCAAATAAGTGGTTGCCACCACAACAGTAAGTTTATTTGATTTAATAGCGCAGCAAACATGTTTGTAAGGTTATTTATTTTAATAGCTTTACAAACATGTTTGTAAGGTTATTAATTTTGATAGCTTTACATGACTGATTGTAAGGTTATTGATTTTAAAAGCTTTACAAATATGTTCATGAGATTATTTATTTTTATAGCTTTACAAACATTATTGTAAGGTTATTTATTTTAATATATTAACACACATGTTTGTAAGGTTATTTATTTTAATATCCTTACAAACATGTTTGTAAGATTATTTATTTTAATAGCATCACAAACATGTTTCTAAGCTTCTTTATTTTAATAGCTTTACAAACATGTTTGAAAGGTTATTTATTTTCATAGCTTTACAAACATGTTTGTAAGGTTATTTATTTTAATAGCTTAACAAACATGTTTGTAAGATTATTTATATTAATAGCTTTACAAACATGTTGTAATGTTATTAATTTTAATAGCCTCACTAACATGTTTGTAAGATTTTTCATTTTAACAGATTTACATACATGATTGTAAGGTTATTAATTTTGATAGATTTACAAACATGTTTGCAAGGTTAGTAATTTTGATAGCTTCACCAACATGTTTGCATGGTTATTTTTTTAATAGCCTCACAAACATGTTTGTAAGGTAATTTTTTTTAATAGCTTTACAAACATGGATGTAAGGTTATTTAATTTAATAGCCCACGAAATATGTTTGTAAGGTTATGTATTTTAATAGCTTTACAAACATGTTTGTAGGGTTTATAATTTTGATAGCTTGATAAACGTGTTTGTAAGGTTATTTATTTTAATAGCCGCACTAACATGTTTGTAAGGTTATTTATTTTAACAGATTTATTTTAAAAGCTTTACAAACATGTTTGTAAGATTATTTATGTTAATAGCTTTACAAACATGTTTGTAAGGTGATTTATTTTAATAGCTGTATAAACATGTTTGTAAGCTTATTATTTATAATAGCTTTACAAACATGTTTGTAAGGTTATTTATTTTAATAGCTTTACAAAAAAGTTTGTAATGTTATTTATTTTAATAGCTGTATAAACATGTTTGTAAGCTTATTAATTATAATAGCTTTACAAACATGTTTGTAAGGTTATTTATTTTAATAGCTTTACAAACATGTTTGTAAGGTTATTTATTTTAATAACTTTACAAACATGTTTGTCAGGTTATTTATTTTAACAGATTTACAAACATGTTTGTAAGGTTATTTATTTTAATAGCTTTACAAACTTGTTTGTAAGGTTATTTATTTTAATAGCTTTACAAACATGTTTGTAAGGTTATTTATTTTAATAGCTTTACAAAAATGTCTGTAAGATTATTTATTTTAATAGGTTTACCAACATGTTTGTGTGGTTATTTATGTTAATAGCCTCACAAACATGCGTGGTTATTTATGTTAATAGCCTCACAAGCATGTTTGTAAGGTTATTTATTTTAATAGCTTTACAAACATGTACGTAATTTTATTTATTTTAACATCTTTACAAAAATGTCTCTAATATTTTCCACGTTTTGAGATTCCACTGTCTAATTAGAATTTAATAGCCTTGCTGAAAATGTTAACCGTTACATATCTGCGTAGATTTCCATCTACGACGTCCTTAGTTCTGGTTTGATGTACACGGCTTCTATTCTGAGTTTTCCTACAGTGCGAACTTTTATGACCGATCTTATTGCATAAATGGCATCTTTTTGTTAAAAATGGACAATCCTTTACCCAATATATTCTACTACATCTTAAACAAACGCTCGGTGCTTTTAGTTTTTCTGAGTTTCTGGTTAGTGTCTGTGTGCTATTTCGACGGTTTTTTCTTAGTTACTTTTTTATATTCGCGATGCTTGCTTCGGTATTTTTTGCATCTTTTTTTTTATAATTTCTACTTTTTGACAATCCTCAGTAAATTTTTGAAGTGTTAAATTCGGTTCATTTTCTAATTTTGTAAGGACTCTGCGCCTGATTTCCGCATCTTTTCGTCACGACTTTCAATGTGCAAACACAAGACATTTAAAATTGTCTGCTGTTAGTTTATACAACTTAATGTCATCACAGTGTTTGTTCACTACAGCTGCGAAGGTGGCAAAATCGACACTATCGTCTTTTACCACATTCAAACATCTCCAACGCTTATGGAAAAGAAACATTTTCGGCGAGAAAAGTTCTGTTAACAAATTTACCTTCTCATTGAATGATAAATCTGCTGTTTTCCGAGGCCAGATGTAATCCACGAATTTATCATGCTCAGCCGTTTCCAATTTTCGTAGTAGAAGTTTGGGTTTTTTTTTATCAGACCAGTTGCTGCAGTCAATATTAAAAAATCTTCATAACGCCGAAAATACGGTTCGTATTTGATATTCCGCTAACTGTTTTTGCAATTCCTTTTGCTGTTCCTCGAATCGTATTTGACGTTCAGTCCAGTGTTTTTCGGATTGTGACTGACGCTTTGCGGCATCGATATACAACTTGGTCAAATGTTCCAACGCTAGTTTCAATTCGTCTGTTTTGCTTTGTCAGCATTAGCAATTTAAAAACGTTCGCTAAATTTTACAAAACCGTTTTATTCTTTCTTTTTTCTTCCTCCAGACAATAAAACGAACAGAAAAAAACATAAATATATAAAAAGTTCATTGTCTAAAGAAAAGAAAAAAAAATCAAGTGTATATTTTTCTCCAGAGAAAAAAAAATAACGCCCGATTTTAGCAGCGAAACCCACAAGTGACGAATTCTTTTTCCAAAAGTATAAAAATTTACTTTTCTAAGCCGCGACGAACCTTTTTCTATTTGCAAAGGTACAGCACTATCTTTGAAAGTCGTGACGAACTTTTTTCTTTTCAACTCTTTTTTGACCTGTGTTTTTTGTTTTGTTTTGTGAACCTTTCAGTTGCAAATATTTAGACACTTCCTTAGGCTTGATAACATTTGAGTCCGACGTCGTTAGTATTTTTAGAGTACTATTTCAACACGAGTATTTTTTTCAATGTCGTTACTGGTTTCGATTTTAGTATGCTCCTTGAATCCAATGTCGTCAGTGTTTAGTTTTTTAGAACAGTGTTTTCATCAAGAAAGCAGGCAATTTGAAGAGAGTTCAACAGGCGTGCAGTTCTAAGAAAGAAGCTTTGTTCATGGAATCTGCATTTGGATTTAGGCACAGATAAAGAGTGTGGGAAATTATTGATAGTGGTTTTGGCCAGACGAGTGTTTTTCGTGAAAGTTTGGCGAGGGGGACCATAGATTGAAGCTCAGCTGAGCATTTACCATGAAAATAACGATAAAGTAGAGACAGACTCGCAATGTCTCTTCTGTGCGAAAGAGGTTGCAGGGAAGAGAAAAGGGCATTTCCCAAGCTACAAAGAAGGGGAATTAAACAAGTTTTGGCTCTTCCGTATGGTTTTCTTCCTCACTATTTTCTTTTGAATTAAATGCTGGTTATGTATCGCTATTTTTCTTCTATATTTCCTTATCTTTAGTTCTAATGTTTCTATTTCCTTTTTTGTACCCGTTCATTGCCATTATTTGATACAACGTTTTTTTTTTAACTTCGTTATCTCCATCTTTATTCCTATCCTTACACTATACATATACTATTATATTAGAATATATATATATATATATATATATATATATATATATATATATATATATATATATATATATATATATATATATATAATGTTTCTTAGAGGCGGTGAACGTAAAATTGACAACTCTATTTTCTTTAATTGCAGATTTGACAACTATTGATTATTTTTTAGCTCAGTTTGGTTTGAAAATTCATCATGTGGTTTTACCAGGACGTGGCCACATGCCACACAGCGTGCGATATGATCAATGTACTGAGCAAATAATTTTACGAAATGGGTCTATCAACTGGCTGCGTTATTCGTGCGATTTAACCCCATTAGATTATTTTCTTTAGAGATATTTAACGGCCCATGTCTACGCTGATAAACCAGACACAATAGACTACTTGAAAGATAATATTCGACGCGTTATTGCAAAAATACAGCCTAATGCATAGTCTTGTGAAAACTAGAAGCCCAAATTACACCATATAGGCGCGAAATGCGGAGGCTATATACCCAAAATTGTATTTAAATTTTAAATGCAAAAATTATGCTTTGAAATAAATCACATATTTTTATGATAAAAATATTTACTGTAATTTATTTTAATTTAAAGTTCACCGAAGAACAATATATATATATATATATATATATATATATATATATATATATATATATATCCTTCTTCCCATCCTCCATCTGATATAGTTACTAATCCAATATACCACTCGAGCAGCCCCTCCAGCTAGCAATAATGATAATAATAATAATAATAATAATGAGAATAATAATATTTCTCCTGACAGCCATCCTAACACTAACAACACTCATTACCCCTCCAAAATAGTCCTCGTACAATCATTGTCCCACCCTTTGTTGAACAAAATGAACAAAATTCAAACTATTTAACTAATACAAATCAGCAAATTAATATTAATATAAGACCTCGAGCTTTTAATAAAGTACATACATATATCGGCGCTACTTCAACATTAATTAAGAAAAGAATATCAAATAACATTTCTTCTTTTAACAACCATAATTCTAATAATAACCAAGGAACTTCTCTAACCACTTTAATTAAAAAACTTAACTCTAATAATACCCCCTCCTCAATCAAATAGACCATCATAAAAAAGTTAAGTCTTATACTCCAGGCTCTAAGTCATGTCGCCTCTGTACAACCGAAGCTATAACTATGATTACTTCCCCTCAAAGTAACAATATAATAAATTCTAAAAACGAACTGATCTCTTTCTGTAAACATAAGTCCAAATTTAATTATGGTAATTTTGAAATTACATAGTTATTACTTTAATCTTTCATATATATATATAATTTTTCTTTAATATTATCGTTTTTTCTACATACTTTCTTAATACATTATAACTTAATAATCCTCTATTTTAATTCTTTATTTCTCCTTTGCTTGGCCGTTTTTTAATCTGCAATTTCAGTTTTAGTCTTTAAATATTCCTATCTACTAATATATCATTCTACCTACACATTCATATCCTGTATGTATATTTACTTATATTTTACTATATGCATTTACTTACATACTTACATGCTTTATCCGGAATTTACAGATACCGTCCATCCTCTCCCCTTATACAAATTTTTTATTTTTTATTTTATATTTTTTTTTATTAATTAATTAATGTATTTATTTATTTATTTTTTCCATTTAGTGTCTTTTAATAACTCTTGCTGACATTTTCTTTAGTAATAACCTGTACATTTCAGTTGAACTCATTTTTTGCCCTATATTTTTTACGCCCTTTAACGTCATTTTGTCTGGGTCATTTTGACACTTGCTTTTCTATTTTATATTTAATTCTATCACCATTTAATCTTTTTTTTCTTCACTGATTTTTCTTAATTACACTTTGTCTCGGCAGCCGTGTTAAACGCATATCTTATTTTTCTTTTATTAATATTATTGGAATTTATTCCCCTTTTCCTTGTACATATTTGTGAATTATTCCTCGGATTTCAGCCTTTTGGATTATTTTGGAACATCTCCCGATTACACGATTTCCTTGGATTTTACTTATGCGAATGGAAATTTAATTACATTTTTGATTTTACCGTCATTGGATACATTACCTTTCACCAGACTATCCATTCCCGTGAAATCAACTTTTTCTTCATCATATTACCTGTGCTTCACTTTTTGTTATCAAGTAAGACTTATTTGCAGTTTCATCAAATACATTTTATGCAAAATCCGATCCAGCATTTTGCTAATTCCTATCCTCTGATGAGAAGGAAAGTATTTCTTCGAAACTCCACGGATTAAGGACTATCCACTTATTGTTTCCTTTTCAGATTAAATATGTTTTTAACTCTTTTCAAAGTGTTTTTAACATGTTTATTAACTATTTGCCCTTATATATATATATATATATATATATATATATATATATATATATATATAAATGTAATTCTTGGTTTTTTTATAAGTGAATAAAACCATATTTCTACGTTACCAATTTATTTGAAATTTTCAGAAAACCCATCTTTAGAGTCGAGGGATGTTTTTATGTTATTAAAATAAATTTCCCTCGCGAATTATTAAAATATTAAATAAAATAAATATATTTTCGAAACCGTTAATGCGAACCTGTTTTGTTGATAAAACTGAACTTCCGGTTCGATTCATTTCACAGCCACGAATTGACGAAATGAGTCGATTTCATTTTCTGTTTACTCGATAAGTAACAAAAAACAAAAAAAAACATAATTCATTTGTTTATCTTCCAAATTTTTTTAATTTAAACATTTTTCTTTATTATATAAGGAAAAAAGTTTGTCGCTTGCTTTTTGAGTTTTTTCTTGTTTTTTTTTGTTGTTTTTCGATATAAGATTGGTTGGTAAAAGTGCAGTTTTTTTTACGGATTGGTAACTTGCTTAAATAATATTTGGTGCTAATGCAAAGAGTGGTTCGCGCTATTTTTTAAATCGTATTTCCAGGTTTAATTAAAGTTTTATTATATGTTTTTTTTATTCAATTGTAAGGTTAAAATACAGATTAGGTACAAAACACCCTCCCCTCCCCATGTTAAGAATGGCTTTTTAAATAATAACATTATTATTTCAACACGGATCACTCTCTGCATGAATACTGTACTTTCACCTAACAATTTAATAAACAAAACATGGTACTTATGCAGAGAAAGTACCATAATAATACAATAATAGAATGATAACGTTATTTAGAAAGCCATTCTTAACATGGGGAGGACGTTTTGTTACTATTCTATACTTTCACCTAACAATTTAATAAACAAAAGATGGTACTTAGGCAGAGAAGGTACCGTGCTGAAATATTGCTATTAAGAAAGCCATTCTTAACATGGGAAAGGGAGAGTGTTCTGTAACTATTTTATATTTTCACCTAACAATTTAATAAACAAAAGATAGTACTTATGCAGAGAAGGTACCGTGATGAAATAATACCATTATTTAGAAAGCTATTCTTAACATGGGGAGGGAGTTTTGCATCTATTCTATACTTTCACCTAACAATTTAATAAACAAAAATAGATAGTACGTATGCATAGAAAATACCGTGCTGAAATAATATTATTTAGAAAGACATTCTTAACATGGGGATGGTATTTTGTAACTATTCTGTCCTTTCACCTAACAATTTAAAAACAAACATGGTACTTATGCAGAGAAGCTACCCCGCTGAAATAATGACGTTATTATTTAGAAAGCCATTCTTAACATGGGGATAGGGGTGTTTTGTAACTATTCTGGACTTTCACCTAACAATTTAATAAGCACAAATTAAACTTAAGCAGACAAGGAACAGTACTGAAGCATTAACATTATTTAGAAAGCCTCCCCATGTTAAGAATGGCTTTTTAAATAATAACGTTATTATTTCAGCAGGGATCACTCTCTGCATGAATACCGATTAATGTTTTGTTCTTTGCTTTTCTACCGTATATTTTTGTTTTTTTTCCAAGAAAACCTTTCTTAACAAAAATTGAAAGTACACGTTTGTTTTTGTTTTTGTTTTTTTACAGAAGTTGTTTTTACATGAGAAAATATGAATTCTTTTTCTTTATTAAAGAAATTGGGTACTCGTGCACTTATTGATCCGTGCTGAAATAATAACGTTATTATTTAAAAAGCCATTCTTAACATGGGGAGAAGAGGGTGTTTTGTAACTATTCTGGACTTTCACCTAACAATTTAATAAGCACAAATTAAACTTAAGCAGACAAGGAACAGTACTGAAGCATTAACATTATTTAGAAAGCCATTCTTAACATGGGGAGGAAGTATGTTTTCTAACTATTCTGTACTTTCGGTGCTAATGCATAGAGTGATCCGCGCTATTTTTTTAAATCGTATTTCCACGTTTAATTAAAGTTTTATGATATGTTTTTTATTCAATTGTAACGTTAAAGTATAGATTAGGTACAAACCCTCTCCCCTCCCCATGTTTAGAATGGCTTTTTAAATAATAACGTTATTATTTCAGCACGGATCACTCTCTGCATGAATACCGATTAACGTTTTGTTCTTTGTTTTTTTTTTTACCGTATTTTTTTTTTCAAGAAAACCTTTTTAAACAAAGATTGAAAGTGCACGTTTTTTCTTTTTTTTTTACAGAAGTTGTTTTTATATGAGAAAATATGAATGCTTTCAAAGAAATTGGGTACTCGTGCACTTATTGATCCGTGCTGAAATAATAATGTTATTATTTAAAAAGCCATTCTTAACATCGGGAGAAGAGGGTGTTTTGTACCTATTCTGTACTTTAACCTTACAATTGAATGAAAAAAAAACGGTAAATTTTTAGATTAGGTTCACCTCCACAATTTTCTTTCAAATGACGACTTTTCTAGGTTTTTCGACTATGCTGATTCCGGAAATCGCATTGAAAATTTGAAGAAATAAGTAGTTATTGAGATATTAAAAATTTGTATAATGCATTGTAATCTCTGGCAGCCGTCTTTTTTACACGCTTGCGCGCGTCATAAACAAATCTACGCGCGTAACAAAGATGGCCGCCAAAGAATACAATGCATAAAACAACTATCTATATCTCGATAAATACTTATTTCTGCAAAATCTCAATGCGATTTCTGTATTCAGCATAGTCGGAAACCTTTTAAAGTCGTCATTTAAAAAGAAAATTGTGGAGGTGGACCTAATCTAAAAAAAAGACCAAAAAAACATATAACTTTAATTAAGCTTGGAAATACGATTTAAAAAAAATAGCGCGGATCAGTAAGTGCATTAGCACCCATTAATCGACTCACATGACCTTATTGCCAAATAAGGTCCGGCTACACTGTTGAACGCGCCGTTCACATTGTTTTTTTTTAAGTTAAATTCAACTTTCACAATATCTTTTTATTTTTTTATAATTTCCCAATATCTTTTTTTAAATAATAAATTGTTAGTTAAAAAAGCACAGAATAGTTACAAAACACCATCCCCTCTCTATGGTAAGAATGGTTGAAAAAATATTAAGTACTCATATAGAGAGTGATCCGTACTGAAATAATAACGTTATTATTTAAAAATCCATTCTTAACATGGGGAGGGGAGGGTGTTTTGTATCTATTCTGTACTTTAACCTTACAATTGAATAAAAAAAAACATATCATAAAACTTTAATTAAACTTGGAAATTCGATTTAAAAAATAGCGCGGATTAGTAAGTTCATTAGCACCAGAAATCGTTAGGTGAAATACAGAAAAGTTTCTACCAAGAAAACCATTATTTTTTTTTTTTTTGCTATTCTTACCAAGGGGAGGGGATGATGTTTTGTCACTATTCTGTGCTTTCAACTAACAATTTATTAAAAAAGACAAAAGGTAAATTTTCACATTAGGTCCACCTCCACAATTTTTAACATGGGTAGGTTGGGGGTGTTTATTCTGAAAGCCGTTCTTAACATGGGGAGAATGGTGGTATTTATTCCAAAAGCCGTTTTTAAAAGACGAAAGACAGGTAAAAGGTTAAAACATGTGGTTATGCATGGGTGTTATTTTTACGAAAGCCGTTCTTAATATGGGGAGTTTGGGAGTGTTTATTCATGGCCGTCAGTGAATTATAGTGCATAGTACAGGTCTTTATATCTCGAAAACTAATGGCCTCTGCAAATTTTAAATGAGATTTTATTCAGCATAGTCGAAAATTGTGGAGGTGGACCTAATGTAAAAAAAAAAAAAAATACCCTCCCCCAAAAAGATATCGTGAAAATTAAATTTAAGCGCGGTAACAAAAATAAAATTAGACAGAAAAATACACCTTTGGGTTTGTACTTGCACAAAGACTTGAAAAAGTTGTCAAAAAAAACAAAACAAATATATAACAAGTAAATATTTTCAAAGGTAAGATAAGTTACTTTTCTACCTAATTGGATAATTTTTAGTGTTTTTATTGGGTTTTTACTACTATACTAGATTCGAAAAAGTTGTCAAAAAATAAATGTATAACAAATATTATCAAAGGCAACATATGTTACTTTATTACCGAAATGGATAATTTTTTTTGTTTTTTAATGCAAAATTTATATTCGGCTCAAAAAACACAGCGTTTACTGTTATATTTGAAAATTACAAATGGCGGCAGACTGTGTTAATACATTAGGCTTGGGAAAATGAGTTAAAACTAAAAAAACTATACAAAATACTGTTAAAAACCACTGAATACGTCTTCCTATGTCACAGTAACATATATTGAGTGAGTTCCTGACAGTATTTTGTATAGTTTTTTAGTTTTAACTCATTTTTCCAAAGTTAATGTGTTCAACAGTCTGCCGCCATTTGTATTTTTCAAATATACAGATAAACACTACATTTTTTCAAACCGATTAAACATTTTACACTAAATAAAAACACTAAAATCTTATCCGGTTAGGTAGAAAAGTAACTTATCTTGCCTTTGCTAACATTTATTTGTTATATTTATTTTTCAACAACTTTTTCGTTTCTATGTTTAGTAATACAACCCCGATTTATTTACTAGAACGTTTAGTCGGCTCGAAGAACAGTGTTTATCAGTGTATTTGAAAAATACAAGCGGTGATGGACACTGTTGATGATGTTAAGTTTGAGAAAATGATTTAAAACTAAAAAACTATACAAAATACTATTAGAAACCCACCGAATATGTCAGCCTATGTCACAATAACATATAATCAGTAGGTGTCTGACATTGTTTTGTATAGTTTTTAACTGATATTCCCAAACTTAACGTATTCAACAGAGTCCGCAACCATTCGTCTTTTTCAAATACATAGATAAACACTGCGTTTTTGAGCCGATTACACATTTTACATTAAATAAAAACACTAAAAAATTATCCAGTTAGATAGAAACGTAATTTACCTTACCTTTGCTTTCATTTATTCGTTTTTGAACAACTTTTTCGAATCTGTGTATAGTAACCCCCCCTTACCCAAATATTAATTAAAAACTCACATTTTTGAATACAATAAAAAAGAAAACTATTTAGCGTTTCAATGGTTTAGCAACTTTCGGCTTAATCCACTGAATGCTGGTCGAGCCCAAGACATGATTGATGGTAACTCCCGAGGATCCGGATCCAATTCTGCAAGAGTACCATATTTATTTTCATTTTCGTTTTTTTTTTTTACTTTTTGGAGTGGATTGCTGTACTAAGAATATAAGAAACATGCATTTTCTCTTTTTATTAGAATTTTTCATTACACGAAATTAAGCCACAGCAACGCGTGGCAGGGTACAGCTAGTATATATATATATATATATATATATATATATATATATATATATATATATATATATATATATATATATATATAAATGTAACTCTTGGTTCGTTCGCAATTAATAGTCTAAAAAAACACTGGACGGATGGCTTCCACGTTTTGGTATAATATGTTTGCTATATTCCATGTGTGTTTTTATATATTTCTTTTTAATTATAACATTATACTTAATTTTTCTATGATAAATAGGTGGTTTTCTTTGCACCGATAGGCCACTTTTTATTTAGGGACAATTATTTATTACCGCTTCCTGTCACGTGACCAGTGTTTCCAATTTAGCGGTTTTCCTGCTAGATCTGGAGATTTCGTTTGCAATCTAGCGGGGAATTCTAGAAAATCTGGAGATATTTCGCACCCACACACCCGCAATTTTAGATTAAAAAATAAAGAAAAGCGCTTGAAAATACTTTAAAACAAAGTAAAAAAGTAGCATTCATTGCTTTTGGTAACAATTATTTATTGATTATTTGTTTTGTTTTTCACTTTTTTTTTTGGCTAACCATTCTTAAATCTTGCTATGAAATCGATTTTTCCAAGTACATTTTAGGTGGGGGGGCATTCCAACCTCCGAAGTGTAGTTTAAAATACGATCTAAGCAACCCTGCTTAATTTAGAAGTATTTAGTCGAAAAAAAAACTAAAAGTAAAAAGCAAGAAACAACAGAAAAAAAAAATTATACCAATACAGTAGAATTTAATTATCTACCAACCTAAATACTTTTAACATGCTAAAACAAAATTTGTTTTTTTATTTTTCTAATTTCAAAATATGTTGCACCATTATTGTGATGTTTAATTTGCAGTATATTTCAATTTAACTTTTATTATAAAAAGTTTGAGTTTATGATTTGTTCCTTGCAAAAAAAATACCTTCTCTGATCGAAAAATGGTAGGTACAGACAAAATGAATGACGACGCTCAAAGTGTATACACATTTTGACTCCTCCCTTTACTTAAAAATTCACCAAAAATCAGGAAATAAACCAATTTTAATGAAAATTGCAGTATTTATCAAATAATGATCGCAGAATATAATGAACTAATTATTTTTACTTATCTCTTAGAGAAAATGTTTTATTTTGTTTAAACAAAAAATACCTTTACTAAAGTTATGGTTTTCAGTAGTAAATAAAAAACGCAAGAATTTATTTTTGCTTTTTTATATAAATAAAGCATCGTAATTTGTAATAATAAAAAATAATTTCTACAGGAACATTACGAAAAAAGCCCCTAAAGTCAGTATTAATGAATTCGATATAACTCGAAGAAACATGAATTTCTCTCATACTATTCAGGAAATTAAAGATTCAATTAGATTCCTATTTCAGTCACCTAAATTATTTAAGGTGAAATGAGTTTAGGGATTTATAGCCAAACCTAAATATTTTTTTGCTTAAAAAATAGCATTAATACAGTAAGTTAGGTAAAATTTGCATAGAATTTACGGTTGTTGTAAAAATGGAACGGAAATTTGAATTTCGTTCCCTTTTAAATTCAGTACATTTTTACATTACGTCCAACTCATCGCTCACATTCGACACGTCAACTTTTATAGCTTTTCGGGTATGCTGGCAAGGTTAGAGGTGTCTATTCCGAAAGCCGTTCTTAACATGGGTAGATTGGTAAGTGTGTCAGAAATTTCGTGAAAAATAGTGAATAATTCCATCCCGTCTTTCCAAGCTTATAGCTCCTCGAAAAATGTGATTCAAGCCCTAATCTTTTTTTTCAATTAAAGGAGCAAGGACCAAGGTTTCATTAAAAAAACAAAAAAACAAAGAACGTGTTTTTTTTAAACGGTTTTAAACTTCGGACTTTACAGGTAAATTTCTAAAAAACACTACTTTTTTTTCTTTTAAATTTGAATATATTATTTATTGACCTTTTCTCTTCAATTTGTGATATATAACACTTTGGTGAGCAAATTATTTACTTTTTAATAGACATTTCAAAATGGGGGGGGTGAATTTAAATTGGAAAGAGCATAACTTTCACATTGACCCTGAAAATATCGTAAAAATATAATCACTAGAAAAATGTTGATAGATTTTTAAAGTTTAAAAACTGAAAAATATTGAGTTCGTAAAATTCATTACTTTTATTTAAAAAAATATTTCTATTACTTTTAAAACAACTTTAATAGTTTATTTTGGAAGTATAATCCATAAAGAAAATAAACAACCCACTTTTAAAAGAGAAATTACGAGTTTTTTATATTTTATTCGCAGTTTCGTGATAGGGGTGTCAAATTCCTACAAAAATTCTTATACATCTACCAGATTGGAGTGTTTATTTGTTGTAAACGTACCAGAAACCTTTAAATATCAACATTTCCAATGTGAATGGTAAGCTGGCTTTATGTAAAAAATAACAAAAAGATATACCAAACTGACGTTTTCGTTTAAAAATGGAATTATTTCCCTTTCGCGATTAATTTTTTTTTTAATATTTTGTGTTTTATATACATAAAGTACAATTGTTGAATGGTACTGTTTTGATTATATTCGTTTGGGGGAGCACAATAAAAAAATTAAGAAAGATTAAAACGGAGCGAAATTTAAGTTTCCGTTCCATTTTTACAACAACCGTAAAACAGCGCATACTCAGCAAGGTTTATCGTAATTTATATGTATAATGTTGAAACACTAAATCAACATTTTATTTATTTTTTTGCATAATTAATGATGGAAGTATTTTTCTGTTTATTTTCTGAGCATCTGTTAAAAAAAATAATTTGTACATTCTCTTGAAAAAAGAATCAAACTTTTCTCTACTTTCACAGAACTATTTACAGTGTCATGTAAAGCATTCATCTGTTCTTTTTATAATAAAAATTCCGTTTTCAAAGAGAAACGTTTACTGACAAGTTTCTTTTAAAAAAAAGTGCAAGTTTTCCTGAAAAAAAAAACTTTCACCTAACAATTTATGGTAAAAAATTAATCTTTTTTTTGGGGAAAAAAATAACAACTTTTATTGATTAAAAAAATTGCAAAAAATAATAAAAGTAAATGAACGAATAAAATGCAAATTTACTTGAGGAATGTGTTCCATTTTAACAAACTGAGCCACAGCAACGCGTGGCCGGGTACAGCTAGTATATATATATATATACATATATATATATATATATATATATATATATATATATATATATATATATAGTAAGTTATAAAATATATATGGCGATTAAGCTACACTGAATATTCCGCGTTGCATCCACTCTAGGACTCTTCAGGCTTATGCGCGAATTGTAGCTTAATCGCCATATATATTTTATAACTTACTAACTAGCTCTACCTACGTATTGAGCACTTTTGAAGTAAATGCTTAAAGTTTACGCATAAACTTATACTTTCGTATATTAATTTATGTGAGTAAATTAAGTAGTTATATATATATATATATATATATATATATATATATATATATATATATATTAAAGGAGATTAGAACAATAGTCTAAAGAGCAGAGTGTATTTTAATGTAATAGTAAAATTACTAATTTAAGTAAAATACAGGGAAAGAAAAAGTGCTCGTTGTAATTTAGATATATAATAAGCTCGATAGGTAAATATCCTAGAGCTAATATAATATTTAGTAATGTGATTGATAACTTAAAAATCAAATTATAATTAAATTAAAATCCGTTTCGTAAGAAGGAACAACAAAATCAATTATTTGTACGATCGTTTCGGAAAACAGTGTTTTTATTGTGGTAGACATCAAGTTACGGACAATAATTATTACATATAGTTTTTTTATCAAACAAGGTTTCCTCATCAGCAAATATTGGAAAGGGTTTTTATTAAATGTAAAAGACACCATAAATAAACCTAGCATTAAAGTAAGGCAGATGTATCTGGAAAAAATTAAAATAAAGGTATGGATTTAAAACTTGATAAGAAAATTAATATGGGTTAAAGATAGAAATAAAATAGAGTAAAATTATAAATCTAAATTTGGTTTACGTACAATATTATACATACATACATACATACACAAATACATACATGCATATATATGAAAAAATGAAATATATATATATATAAATATATATATATATATATATATATATATATATATATATACTAGATCCAGCACAAAATTATTTTTTATTCATGTGTTTTGAGGGAGGTGGTGTTTGAGCAACATTGCTAGGAAACCATGATTTAATATACTATTTTGTTTTTATATCCCCGAAACAGTGTTTCATGGTAAACAACTGATGATCGCTTTAAGAACATTGTTACTATTGTTTGTTCATGTAAGTAAAACTATCTAAAGCTATGCAGGAAATTAATTGACCTACTGACAAAGTAATTTTCCAACGAAGGACATTTTTTTAATAGTTTTAAAGGTTTTAAAGAAACTTCCAAGAACATATATATATATATATATATATATATATGTGTGTGTGTGTGTGTGTGTGTGTGTGTGTGTGTGTGTGTTAAAGTTAATCAGACGTGAATCATTTTGTTATCGATATCGCTATTAGTTACTCAGAGTTTTTCCAAACAGATATCTGCATTAAAGATGATATTTACTGACAAAATTAGTTTTTTTTTTATTGTACTATTGATCCGCTGATGATTAATATTAAACGTACGCCAATTGCCGTTGCATTTATCTTTGGCGCCTGCATCTTATAAAAGCATTCGAAGCGTGAAAAGCCTTACGCAACGAAACAAGAGTGTTAACATTTATCGACTCTTCTTTATGAATGTTTGCTTAAATACATGAATATGAAACTGACTTTCGCTCTTTTTGCTACAAAAATTCTTGTATGCGAAAGGAACTGAATAAGAATATTTCAAAATATCCAACATTTTCGTGTGAGGAAAACAATGCCTATTAGGAAAGATTCCTTGGATACTGTTAATTGAACACAAGGTTGATGTCTTATCCATATTCGTTCCAGGAACAAAGCTTCTTTCTTAGAACTTCCTGTCTGTGGAACTCTGTTCCACCTGCCTGCTTTCCAGCTAACTACAATTTGGTCGTCTTTAAGTCCAATATAAACAGGTTCCTATTGAGCTGTCACCTTAAGTAATCAAATTATACCAAATCAACGAACGATTACTTTAGTCCTGATGAGCACCATACACACATTAACACTTATCTTCAAGTGACCTCTGAGCCTTGGTAAGAGGTAGTCCTTTTGTAAAAAAAAAAAATTATAGAAATTATAGATATGACGTTTCTGAATTTTTGAGATGAGGATTGGTTATTTGTATTATTATTATTCATCGGATTACTGTTCTCATCTTGAGTGTGATTTTCACAACATTTCGGTCGATGTAACCTACGACCTTCTTCAGATGTATCTCGAACTCGGGAATGTTTCTGTCGAACTCGGGAATTTGGGCGGATGACTGGATAATGATCCTAAGTAATTCGCAAATGTATTTTTTCGGCCACCCACACTGAGGATTGAACCTTCAAGAGAATATCACTTTTACAATTGACTCTAACCACTGGACGACGGGTCCTTGCACACAATTCTAGTACGAATTTAAGGAACCTTAAACCTATTTTTATTTCTAGTTGTAAATATCACCATTTATTACTAATTATTAATATATATTGATGTATATCTATCTTTATACTTATTACTTGTATATATTATCTATTGTTAATAATTAAACAATAGATAATATATACAAGTAATAAGTAAAAACATTAATATATACAAGTTATAGGTATAGAGATATATATATACATTAATATATAGTAATAATTAGTAATAAATATTGATATTTACAACTAGAAATAAAAATAGGTTTAAGGCTCCTTAAATTCGTACTAGAATTGTCTGTGGCGCAGTGGTTAGAGTACTGGGAAAATCAAGTGTAAAAGTAATATTCTCCTGAAGGTTGAAGGTTCAATCCTCAGTGTGAGCGACCGAAAAAATACATTTGCGAATTACTTAGGGCATCTATCCAGTCATGCCTAACGGAACAAGAACGTGACTTAAATAAAGGGTTCCGTCCAAATTCCCGAGTTCGACAGAAACATTTCCGAGTTTGACAAGATACACCTGAAGAAGGTTGGAGGTTACATCGACCGAAACGTTGTGAAAATCACACTCAAGATGAGAACAGTAGTCCGATGAATACAAATTATAGATAGGGTAAATATTTCAAGGTTTCCCATGGTACGCTTGGAGATTTATCTAGAGTCAGAATTAAGGTGAATATTGGTAAAATATAGCGGCCAAGAATAGTGTCTTGTGGGGAAATGGGAGCGGGGATACGAGCGAATGGGGTTGTAACCTAAGTAGAGAAGAGAGAGGTTATATTCACAAAGATAATGGAGAGGTGGAAGAGGATGTGGGTGAAAAGGCAAAAACGCATTAGGCTTCGTAATACCTGGGTATAATAAGCATCTATAAACCCTTCTCCCATCGATGTTCTGTCTTTATCTGAACTGATAAATCAATTTATATACACCAGTATATATTTTGTTTTGTCAATAATTTTCTTAAGCTTAATACTTAAATATTTAACTTTCGTTTATCATGATAAGTCTCCATTTAAAGAATCTTTTATTATTTCTCTAATCCCCTAATATATATGTATGTGTGTTTATAACGAATGAATTGAACACACACACACACACACACACACACACACACACACACACACACACACACACACACACACACACACACACACATATGTATAAATGAATGACTATATGTGAATATATATACAGTGAATAATCGAATGAATATATATGTGTATGTGTATGTGTGTGTGTATGTGTATGTGTGTGTGTTCTTTTTGCCTTTTGTTTCATTCACATTAATTCCGTCATGGCGCCCGTCTCTGCTTACGCTCGCCGTATCCGTCTACGCTTGAATAATACTGAAATTCAATAGAATTTATAATTGCCTTTATTTCTTTGTGAAATTCATAATAAAAACTCGAGGTGCCAAAGAAAAAAAAAAAAATCCGAGACGGCAAATGCGCTGGATGATCTTGTCTTCTTCCGCTTACATTGATACATTTTGGTGGATGGTTCCATTCGGTTTGGTTTCTTTACGCTTGTTATATACCAAATTTGCCTGTGATAAAAACAAAAATACAAAGTTTTATTAAAAAATAAATAAGTGAAAGTTAACTTATACTGATACAAAGTAAAGCTATTGTGTGTTCAATTACGCACTAATAATTTTGGTATGGGCATACTATCCTGCGGGTAAATAATAACTTGTTTTGTAACAATAGAAACGAACACTTTCCAGCTTTAAAGCGTACTAAATATTTCGCATGTAGGAGAATCGCTTTCCAAAAAAGAAATTGGCTTGTTTGTTTATAATAGCCGATGCTTATAGTTTGAACTAATTTGCATACGTTAATTTATCTATTTAAGGAATAAATGGACTTACCCAGCCGCAATAAAAACAGTTACCACTAAACGTTAGGGTAGCAATGTCGCTACCAGTCGAGGATCCGATTTCGACAATGTCCTGAAGAACTTGGGTCATTTCGGTTGGCGTTTACCTGTCGGGATGAGGTGTTAATGCTGGGTTGTTCTAGGAGGGCTACCCTCAATTTGGAGTGGAATTAGTTTATTACTTACTGCCTGGGGCGTTTCGATTGGGGAATGCTGATAAGAATGCCTGGGCAATTTTTATAAGGCCAGATTGCTAGTTCTTTAGTGGCACTGACTTGACTCTCCCTACATTGTGCCACACCTTTCTGTGGTGTAAAAGAAGTAAATATTGCTATGGCGATGTTCATTTGCCGACCGATGACGATGACGGCACATATACCTGTTGAGGAATCGATCACGGTAATCAGTTCGACAGAAACTGGAACATTTCGATTGTCCTTTACTTGTCGTACTGAGGTATTAGTCCCGGGTAGTCATAAGAGATTCACCCTCCCAGGCTTTGCCTTCCCTTTTTGGGGAGGAATTAGTTTATTGCTAACTGCCTGAGGCGCCTCGACCGGGAACATGTAGCTGTTCAGATAATTTTTAATCCTGTAGGGTCACTGGCTTGATTCCCCCTGTCTTCTAGCTGTGTCACATCTTCTTGCAGTGAGAAAGAAGTAAAAGCTGATATTGCTGGCATAATCATAATGCGTTCTTCTGTAATGTGCTTTTGCTAATATTCGAAATTAAAAATGTGGTGTGATTAAAACGGCTTGATATTTATTTATTTTTTCGTGTTTTTTTTTTCTTGCACTTTTGTATCGAAAGGACAGGTTATGCCAATGATTGATCAAGTTCTCTTGTTTCTGTTTAGGATAATTATGTCAGGTTTGAAATCTTCAATAACTTTATCAGTTTGCATAAGCATGTTCCAAAGAAGTTTGACATTGTCGTTTTCCTGTGCCACTTCTAACGTATGCTCATACCACTTCTCAGTGTGGTCCAATTCATAGAGTTTGCATATATTGCAGTGTAGGATCTGAGCGACTTTGTTGTGTCTTCATTTTTATATTATTGTTGAGCTAGCTGATATAATATGCGCTAATGTTTCTCCCATTTCATTATACAATCTGCACATAAATGATTCTGCAATTTTGTCTATGCAGTATTTGATGGACCTAGTGCAAATGGCTTGCTCCTGGACTGCCACTTAAATGCTCTTGGTAGATCTTTTAAGATAACCTCTGACCAACCAATTCCAGTTGTTATTATCTATAAATTTTGTACTCTTAAAGAATACACTGTATATTTACTTTAAATATTTTCCCTCTTTTGAAACTTTTGACTCTTTTTCACCCCAGGACTTAGTATTTTTTTTCCTTTTGTACTTCATGAAGAAGAATATCATTAGTTTTAGAAATAAATTTAGTTAGACTTCCTCTATATTTACAACATCTTCAACACTAAGTAAACCTCGACCATCTTAATTTGCAAAAGTTATTAAAAGAGGGGTGAGTACTGGAAATCTGGGAAACTCGTTGTCACTCAGACTCCAGGGAACACACCAATTTCTTGGTTGATAGAATTTTTTTATGATGGACTATGTGACTACTCCTAGTGAATAATAATAATAATAATAATAATAATAATAATAATAATAATAATAATAATAATAATCTGTTAATTATGCCAAATTTTTAAAATTTCGACCAATTATGTGCTGAGTGACAAGCTGTAAAACTCTTCACACCATATTACACAGTTTCAAATGTAAAAACTATGTTTCACTCGAAAGAAAGGGCAAAATACTCTTTTCACGTCACATACACATCAAGTATTTTCCAAGCAGTGCACTTGTGTTTTTAATTTACTTTTTTCCTGAGGAAATCTTTTAAATGACGAAACATTAATGTACACACACGCGCGTGCGTGTGTATATGTGCATCCATTTCGTCTTCAAGTTAGAAGAATCAACCTTTACGATGGAGATTAAGAGGAAATATATAGAAGCGTGTCAGTGCATTAAACTCAGGAGAGTACCTGGATAGGGAAACCAATCTCGTTACTTTTCAGATACAATTCATACAATAGTTAATTCTCTTATTCTTGTACGCCTATCTTTCGTTTACAATGTAAAAAAGTCATAAACTAACAACCTCATCTTTTATCATCAGTTAGATTAGCCAATTAGAAACAAGCATATAATTCACTGCAGATATAAAGCGCACATCCGGTTTATTTAATACTTGTCTGGCGATTTCATCTGATCTGTATTGAGAAGCAGAATTTCTTTTTGGACATCAACAGAATAATCTAACGCAGTGGCACATATCGACATTGTTGACTCAAAACACATTTGCCTTTTATAAAGAGGTTTCAAAAATTATACAAATGTAGAAATAAAAAAGAAATTAAAAAGAAATCCTCTGTTTAGTTGCTTTATATACTTCATATAGGTTTATGATAAAAGGCTATCAAAAGAATTATTTTCTATAATAAATACACAAAACTTCCAGAAATAATGCCTCTTCATTCTTCATTTCTGTTGTGTATGTGTGTGTGTATGTGTGTGTGCGTGTGTGAATCATATACATATATTAGTAACCTGGCAAGCATTAAAAGAGGTTAAAAAAGAAAGGAATCCAATTCGAATGAAGTTGAAGTTTATTCAATATAAAATATAAATATTATGTAAAATTACGTAATTTTAAAGCAATATACAATCTAATACTGATAAAGCTGAATTATGAATTCATGGAACAATAATTAAAGAAACATATTAAACACAGAATAAATCATAGCATTTAAATACCTAAATTTTGATTCATATGCTCTATCTTGTATATTGAGCAGTTTTATTTAGTTGGGATTGTCTTTTATAAAATACTAGCCTGGTTGCCCAGCGTTGCCCGGGTGTTTGTAGATGTGTGTTGAGCAAAAAAAAGAAAAAAGTGGTAGTAGGCAGACAGGCTCGAACCCGTACCGCGAAGGAGGAAAAGAAAGTAAAAAAAACAACAAAAAAAAAACTGACGCGTTAGTTTGTTAGATTGACATAGAATTAAATTAAAACTAGACAATCGAAAAAGACGATGGCTTTCGAAAATCGGCGAAAAAAGCGATCCCTCCCTGTATAAAAGTGCTCAGGAGGAATTAATATTTTGAGCCAATTTTTCAATATTTGTCGTCCAAAGGGCCGATCTCCAATACTATACCGATCGTATGAAAATCCGTCACCTCTGTCAAAAGATTTTGCGATACATACATACATACATACATACATTTAAACAGATAGATGAGATTTATATTATAGATTACATGTAATAATATTTTGTAAAACTGAAAATCACTGGATTTGCATACCAGTAGATATATTTCATTTCATTATTCTGAAGTATAAAAAAAATGTTTTGCCTACCAAACTCCTTCATCAGGTTTCGGTCTACCGATATGAAACTTAATATATAGGGTATTCGAAAAAATGCAGAACATTTATATTTGGATTTTAACCAGGAAAATTC
The DNA here is from genome assembly GCF_053919585.1 of Euprymna scolopes. Lineage (NCBI taxonomy): Eukaryota > Metazoa > Mollusca > Cephalopoda > Sepiida > Sepiolidae > Euprymna > Euprymna scolopes. The sequence goes on along the minus strand of NC_136495.1, from coordinate 95,417,194 downwards.
AGTGCAAAAGTATGAAAATGAAAAAAAAAAATGGAATTTACGAGGGGAAGGTCGAACTAGTAAACTTTGTTTTTATTTGATTATTTCAAGATTTTCTGAAAATGCCTTATTCCCAATATCGAACATATACCTATCACGACGGGATCTAATATAAAATAATAATCTTTCGATCTGAGTTATTTATTTTAGGGGGAATTTTTTGTGTTACGTTACTATGCTTTTTTTTTCTCTCTTTGAGGACTTTCTGTTTGTTTGTCTGAGAAATCAACGGATGAAATATCCAGTTTTGACATAAAAATGTCGGCTGCTGCTGCATGAACGAAACAGATTTATGAAAGTTTTAGTTTTGAAAAAAAAAAAATGATCGTTGAGATGAATAAAATCTTGAACTTTGAAGTCTATCAAAATTGTTATTTATTTATGCATACTCTGTTGGTATGTTTATCAAATATCTGAAGATTTAATAGCAATTGGTATGCAGAAAAATTGAAAATCTATGAAAAAGCGTACATTTGCAAAAACCTATAGATTAGACACCTAAATATATATATATATATATATATATATATATATATATATATATATATATATATATATATATATATATATATATATATACATACACTTTGCACGTGAAACATTTTCAAATATTTTGTACTGGTGTTTTTTTTTTTTTTGTTTCTTAATCTCATTCATCCAGAGGAAATCTCGAAATAAAGACGAAACGTTGATGAACACATAATACGGTTTGTTGCTTTTTATTTCTCTATTTTGTCGGAATACTACTTCCATTATTTTCATCATCATCATCATATATATATATATATATATATATATATATATATATATATATATATATATATTTGTCTGCCTGGATGTGTGCAATCAACTGTAAAACGTTATCTTAAAGCTAATTATGCAAATAATAAACTGACATCATATTAATAATAATAAATTCGAAAATAAATCAAAATATATAAAACAATTGGATAATCTCTTATCAGGAACGATATAACTTTCCACGAGAGAAAATAAATATTAACTTTCCACGAGGGAAAATTTTATGCATGTTGCCTGCTTATTTGGCTCCCGGATATTGATGAAATGCCACGTGCTTCTGTTATGACAATGGAAAAGCCAAACAAGAGATTTGCACAAATTCTATCATCTAATAATACAACCAATTCTTGCCGTTTCATTTTGCTTCAATCAAAGATATCAGAAATAAAGAGGTCATCTACCTGGATATTTGGCATCATCACGTTAATACAACGGTTCTTGTCAGATCACTGAAGTTAAGCAACGTTGAGCCTGGTTAGTGCCAACTAAACTAAAATATGGGTGTCGTGACCATTTGGGAATTCTAGGCGCAATATGTGCTGCCCGCTTATCTCGGCATTGTTTCCAGTTGCCCTGCACACACACACACACACACACACACACACACACACACACACACATATATATATATATATATATATATATATATATGTATGTATATACTCTCCACTTGCCACTGGTATTCTAACAATGTCGATTAAGGAGAGGTGTGGTTGGAGATTGCGCACCCCTTTGTCACAAAAATTTCATGCATAAGCATCCTTACAGTGGGAAGAGTGAAGGAGTCTTTACTTTTACCTTACTTCCTGTGGCTAACACTTGAACTCTTTATGAGATACATAGATATTTGAATGTTCCATTAATGTTTTGAAAATATAATTTTATACCAATGTACCATTTTAATATGTTATATTATATTTATTTTAGATATTATATTTCTTTTTGGTACCAGGATAAGAATTCTTCTAGTCTGGTGGAGTATTATTATTATTATTATTATTATTATTATTATTATTATAATAATAATAATAATAATAATAATAATAATAATAATAATGACACAATTTAAAAATCAGTTTTTTCTGGTATTTCGTTTTTGTTTTTCATCTCTTTATGTTTCTCTTTTTTTCTCTTGAGCTACGGATTAAATCGCATTACTACACGTGCTGCTTTTTTATGAAGTATTCTGAGTGTTATATGTAATTTTATAACCAGAGAGAGAGAGAGAGAGAGAGAGAGAGAGAGAGAGAGAGAGCGAGAGCGTATAAAACAACAGCGACCAAGCAACCTACAGTAAGAGAGGGCGAGAGCAATAGACAGAAACATAGTAAAGTTTTGGTTAATTATTGCAAATTACAGCAAATTAGAACAATTAAAATGGATCTTTTTAATATTCTTAATTAAACAAGTATATTAAGATTACTTGTCAGTAAATTATGGATGAATGGATGAATACGATGTTGAAATTTTCAACCATTTTTTTTTATTGGATTCTGTAATCCCAGTTTGTTGCATCATACATTCCTGTGAACTTTCAATTATTTCGACGACACGAAATACAGAGCCTCACATATAGGTGCCGACAAGCGATTGCTATTGCATACTTAGTAATAATTTAAGAGATTCCCGTCACGTGATTTTGCTCGATCAATCCAAACTTTTGGCATCCGTCCTCGCCTTTTTGCTATTTGATATATTTATTATGGAGGAATTGCTTATCATATTTTACTTATAATATTAGACAGCTCTATGGGTAATCATGTCTCTCGGAGGCTGTGGTAGTTGCAGTTGTAGGGATGTTAATCATTTTCTTTTCTATTTTTATATATGCTATACTAATAAAATCAATTATAAAGAACAGTAAATAACTCCATTGTTAGCTCTATTTTTATTTATTTTTATTTTTGCGGCAACTGTATCTAGATGAAACGCATCTACAAAATCATTTCCCGTATGGGTCAGGACAGACTCAAACCAGATGCCCGTTCGATTTGATATCGAACACCAAAGAGACAGAAGGGATTTCTTTTTCTATCACGCAACGTAGCTTTAACCTTTTACTTAGCCTTGGAAAATTCCCTTTTCTTAATTAATCTAACCTCACGCGAAAATTTTCCGTTTCTAATACTATTGTCACACACACACACACACATACACACACACACACACGCGCGCGCGCGCGCACACAGACACACTGAACGATCGCTGTACAGGGGTGCCCGGGGCGCGCTTAGTCATACGAACGTCGTTCCAAAAGTAAAGCCTCCTAGTTTTAAATTTAAAAAAATTGAAGAGCTTCGTAGTTGTTCAACTTTTTTTTTTTTTTTAGTTAAAAAATAGTTTTGCTTTTGGAACGACCTTCGTAAATTACCTTTACAATCAATTATTTCCTTTTACAAGCTTAATTAAAAAAGAAATTTAAGAACCTCAATTCTGTTTATATAAATGTGTGTGTGCGTGTGTGTGTGTGTGTGTGTGTGTGTGTGTGTGTGTGTGTGTGTGTGTGTGTGTGTGTGACAATACTTTTCAAGGTCCTATATTTGGGGTAAGTATAATCTATTCGAGATGACACAAACTGAATTCGATAGTGAGGCCTAAAATTGTAAACTTTGGGAAGTATGGAACCACCGGTGAGTTGCTCTTACTCTTAGGCCCACTCGATCATTAAGTGGTAGTATTTGTCACATTCCGATCTATTGGTTAACTACAAGCTGTTCTGGCAATCACATGAAACTGCATTTGATAGTAAAGTCACAGTTTTTGATGTGTAAATAGTTTTAGGTCACTATTTGATTACTATTGCCCCATGTTCGTTCTAACTTAGAATGACTGTCCCTTCTAGGGCCCCGTTTATGATTTAAATATTAGTATTGGTATCCGGTACAAAATAGGTAAATATTTTCTTCTGTAGGTTTAAAGTGCAAAAATGTTTTATACAAAATTTTGATCTGATGCAAATTTATTGTTGACTAGCACGTATCATGAGGTTGCCCGGGAATGAATGAAGAACCACGAGTAGTTTCGTTTCAAGTTATGAACACCGTGTTAATATTTTAATGGATACGATTTTATTTATTTCTGAACTTTCAATTTTCAATTTTTAAGTTTTAAATTGATTTACATTATTTTTGGCGCGAACGCAGACATCGATATTAAAATAAAGAAACAGTGTAGAATTTTATGCTGCCATTGCTCCATTACTCCAGAAAATGTTTGCTCTTGGTGTAGGAAGGGGGGGTCCGTTTTCGCTTGCATTTCTAGACAGTGACAGACAGAAAGACAGATAGAGCCAGAAGTATACAATAGATTGAGCATACCTTTTGTTTTCATTTTCTTAGACTTTTCACGAAATATACGAAAACTAAGCTGAATGTTGTGTTATTTAAAATGCAATAATGTTTTGCTTGGCACTTATTTTTCTGAACACGAGAGGAAGATAAGAAGCAAAAATATGCACGAATATTTTTGATCCTATTTCCAATAAACATGCCGCTCTTCGTAAGCCTCTTTATAGATAAAAGCAAATGTTCGACCTCTCGCTTTTTTCTTACTTTTATTTAATGATGATGAACCATGATGATGATGATGATGATGATGATGATGACGACGACGATTGTTCTACTGCTGCTTCGTTGTTTTTGATGATGATGATGATGATGATGATGATGATGATGATGATGATGATGACGACGACGACGACGACGACGATTGTTCTACTGCTGCTTCGTTGTTTTTGATGATGATGATGATGATGATGATGATGATGATGATGATGACGACGACGACGACGATTGTTCTACTGCTGCTTCGTTGTTTTTGATGATGATGATGATGATGATGATGATGATGATGATGATGATGATGATGATGGAATAGAAAAGGGGAATGTCCAAAAGAAAGACAACAACAAGAAAGGAAAGCAGAAACATAGAAAAGTAACATCGAGTTATTCACTGCATGCCTAAAACCCGAAGAAGTATTTAAAAGTTAGAAAAGAGAGAAAGAAAGAGTAGGTGAGGGAGCGATAGAAAAGGAAAGAAAGGAAATGGGAAAACCACAGAAAGAATAGATAAAATATAAGTATGAGAAAGAGCAACTAATGTGTTGTATGTTTTCCATTGCGATCGTTTTAGTTTTGCCCTTGTGATACTTATGAGAACAAATTTCCACAGCAAAATGAAACTCAATATGCAAAAATTTAAATAGTGATTAAAAAAAAGGCTATTAATAAATAAAATTATAGATTGGAATCATATACTGTGATTTAATGCCAATTTTGGAGTAAAAAAATAATCTTACACACGGTTGTGGAATAACGCCAAGCATGCATGAATGAATTTAAATTGCCGCATGCCCATCCTGTTTTCAATCAGTTGCCATATACATTAGTTGCCTGGCAAGGTCACAGGGGAGACAACCAAAGCAGAAAAACTGAAGCTGGCCTGCAGGACACAATATATACAAATGTAGGCAAATTTTGGCATATTTTATTGGTTTGAAAATATAGGTTTTTTTTTTACTAATTGTCATAAAATTTTAACTATAGAATAGTATTATACTCGTCAAAAAACCTGCAAATTTTCATGTAGTTTCGTCTCATAAAACCAAAGATATGAGCATTTTAATATTCAATTTGGCTACTAGTATATATATATATATATATATATATATATATATATATTCGTTTCTCTTTTGTGTGTAGGGATATTCATATTAAAAACCCTCTGTTTTTTATTTAAAAAGAAAATACAATTTTCTTATATATGGGTTGTAGAAATGCATTCGATAGTAAAAGATCTAGCTAATTAGTATATTCTTTTAAACATTTATTTTAATTAATTCCCTATTAGTTTTTTTCTGTTTTTTTTATGTGATGATCATCTAGAGTTAACTATTACGTGTAATTATATTCATGCATATATTCTACATGATTTATACTTGCATAATATTTGCGTAAAATCTTTACAGTAAACAAAAAATTGTTTCCATATATATTTATGTATACGTATGTATTTTTGTTTAATCTATTAGTCTATCTATCTATCTATATATCTATAAAAGTGAACGTGTCTGTCTGTCTGTGTGTCTGTGTCTGTCTGTCTGTGTACATTTCCCTACGCAATAACTCTGTCAATTTTTAGTCTATAGACTCGAAATTTGAAATACCGGGTACTGAGATTTGGGAAAATCGATGTGACGGGTGTCAGCCAGAAATTTGGCTGTTAAGAGGTCAAAGTTCAACGATTTGACCTTTAAGAACTCTACCAAAATCCTCCGACAATTTTGGGTCTAGACACTTGAAATTTTAGATATAGGTTCCTTGAACCTGGATCTAATTTAATAAAGTGATTTGAGCCCGAAACTATAAATTTTAAGGGGTCATAATAGGGGTCAAAGTTTTAAAAAATTAACCATTTTTTTGTTTTTTGCTTTTTTTGTACAGCATACACCTCCAAACACCCGAGAAACGCCGGGCATCCCTGCTAGTATATCTATAAAAGTGAACGTGTCTGTGTATCTCTGTGTCTGTGTACATTTCCCTACGCAATAACTCTGTCAATTTTTAGTCTACAGACTCGAAATTTTAGTTACAGGGTACTGAGATTTGGGAAAATCGATGTGATCGGTTTTTGGCCAGAAATTTGGCGATTAAGGGTTCAAAGTTCAACGATTTTACCTTTGGGAACTTTACCAAACTCCTCCGACAATTTTGGGTCTACGCACTTGAAATTTTTGATATAGGTTCCTTGGACATGGATCAGGCGCCATCTTGAAACTCTTTCTTCCGCTGCCCCGACCACAGGATCAGCCACCACCCAACACGCCAGGCACACACGGATCCTCTTGCGCCGAGGGCTACGGATAGTCTCACACTTAATAACTTGAGTTGAGCCCAAAACAATAAATTTTAAGGGGTTATAATAGGGGTCAAAGTTTAAAAAAATTGACCTCTGCGGTCTCTTCCAAATTACTCAGACAATTTCTGGTCTAAATATTTTAAGTTTTACATAAAGGGTATTCAGAGATAGGGCAAGCTTTTTCATCAGTTTGGGTCGACAATTTATAGTTACCAATATATAAATGTATGTATGTATGTATGTCTGTTTTCATGTCTGCCTTAAACTTTCAATAGAGGCGACGGATTTTACCAAGATCAGTATCGTTTTAAAGTTCGACCTTTCATACGACAAATATCGAAAAATTGGCTAAAAACATTAATATCTTCCCCTTCAACTAGGCACTTTTCTACAGGGGTGGGGGCATTTTTTTTCGCTGATATTTTTTTAAGTTATCCTCTTTTTTAGATTGTCTAGCCTTACTTTTAGAAAATGTCGCTTCCCGTTTGGCGGTGGTCGTGACAGCATAAACATTCGGTTTTACCCCGTTCTTTTCCTCCTTTGCGGTACGGGTTCGAGCCTGCCATCCTCCTTCCACTTTTTTTTGCTCAACATACACATCCAAAAACCAGGGCAACGCCGGGCTAAAATGCTAGCATATATATAAAAATGAACGTGACTGTCTGTGTGTGTGTGCATTTTCCTTCGCAATAACTCTGTTAATTTTCAGTCTAAAGATTCGAAATTTGATATACAGGGTTCTGAGATTTGGGAAAATCTTTGGGATCGGTTTTCGACCAGAAATTTGGCTGTTAAGAGGTCAAAGTTCAACGATTTGACCTTTAAGAACTCTACCAAACTCCTCCGACAATTTTGAGTCTAAACACTTGAAATTTTAGATATAGGTTCATTGGACATGAATCTAACTTAATAACTCAATTTGAGCCCAAAACAATAAAGGTTAAGAGGTCATAATAGGGGTCAAATTAAAAAGAATTGACCGTTATTTGGGGGGGGGGGCTCAGCATACACCTCCAGACACCTGGGCAATGCCGGACACCCATGCTAGTATATCTATAAAAGTGAACGTGTCTGTGTTTCTGTGTGTCTGTCTGTCTGTGTACATTTCCCTTCGCAATAACTCTGTTAATGTTAAGTCTACAGACTTGAAATTTGATATACAGGATACTGAGATTTGGGAAAATCTATTTGATAGGTTTTCGGCCAGAAATTTGGCTGTTACGTGGTCAAAGTTCAACAATTTGACCTTTGAGGACTCTACCAAACTCTTCAGACAATTTTGTTCTAAACACTTGAAATTTTAAATATAGGTTCATTGGACATGGATCTAACTTAATAATGTAATTTGAGCGCAAAACAATAAAGGTTAAGGGATTATAATAAGGGTCAAAGTTTAAAAAAGTTACCGTCTTTCTTTTGCTCAGCAATACACCCCCAAACACCCGGGCAACGCCGGGCTCGCATGCTAGTATATCTATAAAAGTGAACGTGTCTGTGTGTGTGTGTCTGTCTGTGTGTGTACATTTCCCTACGCAATAACTCTGTTAATTTAAAGTCTACAGACTTGAAATTTGATATACAGGGTACTGAGATTTGGGAAAATCTATTTGATAGGTTTTCGGCCAGAAATTTGGCTGTTACGTGGTCAAAGTTCAACAATTTGACCTTTGAGGACTCTATCAAACTCTTCAGACAATTTTTGTCTGAACACTTGAAATTTTAAATATAGGTTCATTGGACATGGATTTAACTAAATAACTCGATTTGAGCCCAAAACAATAAATTCTAATGGGTCATAATAGGTGTCAAAGTTCAAAAAATTGACCGTTTTTTTTTTGCTCAGTATACACCTCCAAACACCCGGGCAACGCCGGGCCGAATTTTAGTATATATATATATATATATATATATATATATATATATATATATATATATATATATATATATATAATGAAAACAAAGGGATGCAGTGTTTACCTGATTTACGAAATGGTAAACTTCAATCTAATATAAATAACAGTATTTTTGTATATATAAAATTTAATCCCACCGAATTAAAAAAGCTCAATACGCAATAGAGAGTAGAGCTTATTATAAGAGAAAGAAGCCGATGACGAAGGATCTCATACTGTTTTTCTCTCTTTTTACTATTAGGTCGTATTTGTCTAGGGACAGACTTTTCTTTGCACTGCCCGGTAAAAACTATTTTCATTATTTCAGCTAATTTGAAGACTTTCCAATCGGATTATATGCATCGTCACGCTGGACTTATTTTGGAATCCATTTTCTCTAAAGAGTAATTTTACATTTCGAATTAAGTTGAGAGGATTTTCATGCAAGATGAAATATTATGCGCGGTTTGTATATATATATATATATATATATATATATATATATATATATATATATATATATATATATATCATAATGTTTTTGGGGATACAACATTAAAATATAGCAATTAGGAAGGGAAGACTTTTATGATTCATGATTAAAAGTAAATTTATATATATATATATATATATATATATATATATTCCTTAAATCTTCTCTATAAAAATATATATTATATAATTATATATATAACAGGAACGAACGTGAACGATGCTAAATTCTCCATTTTTAAAGTCACTGTCTTTCTTCTGGTCGTTGATCTCGCGAGAAGTCGCGAGAATTTAATGTTTAGGACTACGGACAAGGGGAATCAGCTTTGCCCATAGAAGTAAAGAATTACTCCCCTTGCATTATACTTTAGTATCGTCCTAACAGTATATATATATATATATATTGTATATTTGTTTAAGTTTAAAAGTTAAAAATACTACAGCCCTTTTTAAACCGGGTCTCATTTAACACCGGGTAAAATATACTAACAGTATTTAATAACTAGCATGAAACTAAATTAATGAACTATAAAATAGGAAAATCGAAACTAAAATAAAATAAGATAAAAACTCTCCTGCACCCACCTTTATAGCCAATTAAAAAAAATTATAAATACACTAAGCCTCAAAGGAAAAGAAAAGGAAAAGAAAACAACAACAATTACTCCTGATGACAATCAGATGCCCGATAGAAAGCGCTTGAGAAAAATATGGCCGACTAACAACTTCTGGGCTCCATTCTATATAATATGGCTGCCGAAATTAAAAAGACCGCTCGGCAAATAGAAAAGATATCCAACAAAATCGGAAAAAGGAATAACTCTTTCGTGTTCAATCGAACGTGTCTAAATAATGACTTGCTGCCAATATATATATATATATATATATATATATATATATATATATATATATATATATATATATATATATATATATATATTAAATTAACTTGTTACTCAAGGAATAATATTTTTTACCACAAAATTTTCCAATGCTAGTAATAAGATATTTTTGTATTCATCACTGCACTAATTTTTATATTACACGCGACGAACACCGAGCAGTTTTATAGTCACTTATACCTACAATCTAAGAAAATAAACTTACTATAAATCTCTTGCAAAGCTGTTCTACTATTTTCTAATATGTAAACAGAATCTGCCACTGTATCAATGAAAGTAATGTTCGATACAAAGTCGACTAATAACTAAGCACGTACTCTAATGTGATCTAAATCGCCATTTCATCGCAAATAATGACAAATGTTACACTGCGCAAAAGACTAAACATCTTCTAGAATAATATGCCTGAGAAATTATGCAACACCCACCATATTCTGCGGGAATCGCACGCACAGATTACTATTTCTTTAGAAGTCAAAAAAAATCATTTCAGTTGGTTATGACTTATTTAAAAAAGGAATATTAAACGAGTGAAATTGTTTTTTTATTTCAGTTGAAAAGCTATAAAATTTTACGAACATGGTATTATAAAGCATATTATCGGATCGGATAGGAGAGCTGATAAACATCGATCCTGACAACATTAATGATTGAATACACCTTATATTGTCTTTTTTATTATTTTATGAAGCGTGAAAAACTGTCAGAAATTTTGTTTTAAGTTAATAAACGATGGTTGTGTATGAATGTCCGAAGCGCACGTTGTCATCCGAAGGCCGTTCCAAAAGTAAAGCCTCCTAGTTTTAAACTAAAAAAGTTGAAGAGTTACGAATATGAGAGTGATACCATTAAAACGAGCGACCTTTACTGCCCCATCATTGGTTTTCTATAAATTAAAATGGTTGTTTTTAAAATTATATTTGTTGATTTAATACATCTAGGTTTGGGTTTGTATTGATGTATGCGCATGCTTGGTGGTTAGGGTTAGGGTTAGGGTTGGGGTTAGGGTCTCATATTTAAACGAATAAACAAAGATGACATGTTTTGTTTTGTCATATCTAGAAAAACGTGTAATACTTTTTATCGTGTTTTTTGTTAAAATGTATATTCGTTAAGTAGTCTTAGTATTATTGTAGTTTCAGGGTGCCTTTGTTTTGTTTTATTTATTTCGTATTTGCGTCAATATAAACCAAGTTAACTGCGAACTATTGCTATCGGTGTTCTACTTTTTATTTACTGCGTATTACCAAATCTTAAATAATATGTATATGAAACCGGGTTAAATGGAATGTAAAAGTGAGAAATTACTGTAAGAAAAAAAATGTAGGGAAAAATTCAAGATGGCGCCCGACTCTCTCTTTAACACGGTAAGATATCCTCAACACGGCACAAGAAGCAACAGCCACACGATTCCCCAGCCAACTCAATCGTCACTCCCCACGTCTTTCCCCTCACCCGCTTTTATCGTCGTTCTAGGTCGGCTAAATTTGCATATTCCGAGAATTCGTGTGACTTTGCGAGACATCATACTTTACAAAAGACGGCGGTCGCCATCTTGGTCCCTCTTTTCTATTTTTGGTCGATAACGCTGAGCTGGTCTCGAGGTAAGTCTTTTTCCCCTCATCCGTCTCTCCCACGAACCCACACAACACGCAAACACGCGGGCGCTTATCTCCTGGATGCACGTTACACTCCCCCCTGATCTGATGATCACATAGAGAGCACTGGGGGGGGTGGCCTTTTAGTGCGTGTGCTTCTGCGAAGAGGTACATTCACTGTTTCAGATTCGGGCTCTGGATCTGGTTCCGCCTCATCAGATGAAGTATCGCTATCAGTCTCTGGAAGGGGCTCACTGAATCCGTGCATCGGCAGCTCATCGCTAGACGCTTCACTGCTTTCTTCTGTAGTTGTATGACGCACCTCTGTAGCTGGGCGAAGATCTCGCACATGTCGTGGGGTTCCATCGACCAAAACAGACTGCTGGCTAATCACTCCAGATATGTGTCCTCGCTTAAACTTGTCGGTGCACCGATTTCCTGGAGGCCGCACCCACACTGGATCTCCCACTTCATATCTACTATATGTTCCCTTGTCGGTTGGCTGCGTAGTGTTGATTCCCTTCACTCCGACTTGGTACGTGTAAATAGCATTCGCAGGTGCGGTTGAAGGGGACGTCCCGTCCTTTGGCGTAATGTTGTACCAATATGTTGCTTCCGCAATAGTACATCGCTTCCTGGCAGCAATTCTCTTAATGCTGCGATGGCTTCTTTCAGCAATGCCATTTCCTGATGGCACATGCGCACATCGCAACCGTAGACGGACGCCCCACTCATCTAACAACTGCCGGACTTGCTGGCTACAAAACGCTGCATCATTGTCAGTCAGGAGCTCTTCCGGCGCACCTCGCTCAAAAAAAATGGATGATAGGTGGCGAACAACATTTGCTGAATCCTGTCTGGTCATCTGCCGCCACACCGCAAATCTCGTAGGCCCGCAATCAATGAGAGTTAGAAAGGGCTTGCCACTGTAATGGGTAATATCCATGGCCAGCCGCTGCCACACACTCTCAACTTCCAAGCGACCCTTCTGCCATCGCTCTGGTGCAGGATCAATAGACTGGCAAGCCTCACAATTTCTGACGATCTGTCTGACATCCATCTTGGTCACTGCTGGGTATGCACGCCTCACAAAATAAAGGGTCCTCTTGATACCCGGATGTCCGCTCTGTGCATGAATTTTTTGTATTTGACATGGGTCGATTGCAACTGCACAAGATCGAGCAGTAATCTCCATTCCCATCTTCGCGGCTTCATACCATTTGTGAGGTACACGGGTCAGTTGGTCAGCACGATTACAATGTGATGGCACCAGAGTGACGCTCAGTGATAGCCCATACTCAGATACCAGGTTTTTTAGCGTGTCTAGCCTTCTCCGTATTAACATTTCGCTTGCTGCCTTGGTACGGATTCGTGTCCGTCCTGAAAGTGTGTCAGACACCCAGTGGTAGACACAGAGAGAATCTGTGTACAAGGTCAACTTCTAAGACTGCCACTGCAGGGCCAGATTTACCCCCTTTACAACAGCGTCCAGCTCTGCCAGGTTGATATGCTGAGAATCTGTTACGGGCCGCAGCCAACATGCATCCTCGAACACGTTTCCTCCTTGCTCCAACGATACTCCCAACGCCAAAGAACTGGCATCAACCCACACACCTACGTTGTCTCCGTTAACACACCACCGCCCACAGGCAGGGTCCTTCTTGTTCACTCTCTCCAGTGTCTCCTTAATCATCAGAGTTAGTAGGACATCATCGGATATGTCATCCCAACCCGTGGTTGTTAAATTTGCTCTGCGTTTAATCACACCAACAGCTGCGCGGAGCCAGCCACAGACCGGTAAGTGACCAACAAGTTTTCCACACCAAGAAAAAACGGTCCGCCTTGTAACGAGGTTGGGGATGCTTGGAATTTCACTGCCACGCCTCCATTGTAGGGTGCCATCCTCTTCATAAACATCCAATCCCAATACACGTGCTCCTTCCCTTAAACGTTCGGGATTCTTGCATTCCAGACCAAACTGAGCCAACTTTTCTTTGACACACGACGCAGACTGTACATCTTCATTGACGTATACGTCATCAATGTAAGCTGACGTTGAGTCCCTCATGGGCTTTTCTTGGGACAATACTGTGTTGACAATAGTCTTCATGATCTGTGGTGCCACATTTAGGTCGAAGCCAAGGCGTGTAAGGCAGTACCTCTGCCCCTGGAACCAAACTGTCTGGAACGGCCACAACGTCTCATCAACTCGCACCTGTAAATAGGCTTTTCGTAAATCCAATATTGAGACATTAGTGCCTTTCTGACGCCATTCCCTCAACCTACTGGCGCATACGTCAGCATCGGCAGTTTAGGCTTCAATATGCTTGTTAAGCTCCCTATAGTCCAGCACAAGCCGTACTTTCGACTTGTTATGCTGGACTACTGCCATCAAGGGTATTAGACCCTTCGGAGGCCCAAGCTTGTCCTCAGGGTAGGGGATTAACCAGCCATCTTGGATCCACGCCTTTAGTTCCCTTTCGTATTCTGCTCGGGCCTCACTGGGTATAGGGTACTCTGCAACCCCATTCTTGAGTTTAGTCGGTGCCATTCCCTCGGTCCACTTCCAAGATGCAATTCAGGCCCTCTTGCGCGAGTCGTAGTCCACTGTAAAATCCGGCCGATCGATATGGAGCGCTGCACACACTGGGGCCTCTAAGAATCGCACCTTTCCATCCCGATGAATTGCGACTCCCCCCAGCGCCTAGATGGCATCGTATCCGAGCAACAGGTCAAACTCCAGGAGATTTCCTTGGGTCACGAGCACATTGATCTTAGTGGCTGCACCGGTGTCCGTGTAGATCTTGACAGTTCCAGCTCCACAGCATGTCTGGGTCTCGCCTCCTATCGTGGTGACTTTGATCTTCCTCTTAGTCCAACTTGGACACAGCCTGGTGCTCACTATAGTATGCGAACAGCCTGAGTCGAGAAGTGCTGAGCAGGGTATCCTGTTTACGTAGACGGTTATTACTGGTTGCGCCTTGTTCAAATTTTGCTCGGGGAGTAGGGCGGCGCTGACGTCCTCTCCCCTGATACGTTTCCCGCACAGTTTTGGGCTAGATGCCCCAAACCGCCACACTTAAAACAGCGCACACGCCCCCTGTTGGTGCAATTCCTTGCAAAATGTCCGCGTCGGCCGCAGCGAAAACATTTCCCATTGCTTGCAGGGTTCTGATTCGGAATCTCCCGAGCGCCAATCTGGCCTGTCTGTGTCGCCATCACAACTGGTTCCCCCAGGTCCTCCTCATCTTTGATGATGGCTCGAGCACGTTCCATCAAGTGTTCCATGGTCGTTGTTGAAACGCTGGTTGAGGCTCTTAGTAGCTGCTTCACCCGAGTGGGAAGGCCCGCCACAAACGCGTACGCAAGCGTCCGCTCCGACACCCCTCCACCGAACAGAACTGCGAGTTTCTTTAACTCAGCGAAGAAAACGTCCACGCTTTCCTCCGGTAGAAGTTTTCGGGAAGCAAATTTTTCATAGGCCGTACAAGGATCCATGGCAAATGCCTTGTACAGCGCAGCTTTAATTGCGGTGACATCTCCCTTTTCGGCAGCACTGAGTTGCTGATATACACTCAAGGCACCCCCAGCCAATCTCAGGGGAATTACAGTGTGTACCCTTTTCACCTCACAAAGGTCGCACGTCAGCTCGACCCTTTCAACCCAGTCGACGATGGACGTGGACCCGTCAAACTCGGGTATGAGCTTTAAGTCAAATTTCGACTCGGTCATAGTCAAAATGGCCGGAATAGCTTGTAAAAGTGAGAAATTACTGTAAGAAAAAAAATGTAGGGAAAAATTCAAGATGGCGCCCGACTCTCTCTTTAACACGGTAAGATATCCTCAACACGGCACAAGAAGCAACAGCCACACGATTCCCCAGCCAACTCAATCGTCACTCCCCACGTCTTTCCCCTCACCCGCTTTTATCGTCGTTCTAGGTCGGCTAAATTTGCATATTCCGAGAATTCGTGTGACTTTGCGAGACATCATACTTTACAAAAGACGGCGGTCGCCATCTTGGTCCCTCTTTTCTATTTTTGGTCGGTAACGCTGAGCTGGTCTCGAGGTAAGTCTTTTTCCCCTCATCCGTCTCTCCCACGTACCCACACAACACGCAAACACGCGGGCGCTTATCTCCTGGATGCACGTTACATGGAAGGACAATGAACTGGAATCTGAAAGACGCCATATCTAATCGCTAATGCGCATGTCAACTTCCTGCCTTCATTCAATTAATATTTAGCACACATTTTCATTATAGGTCTGAATCAGTTAAAATCAGCATGTGGGTTTTTCAAAAGATGAAAACGATCGTAACAAGAAAATCAATTTGATCTTTCAAGTTATGACAAACTTAATTTTTGGTGAACTGGTTTAGAGTCACGAACGCTTACACTAAATACTCGACTGCCCAAAATCAAAATCTTAATATTAACACCCAAATCATTGAAGTTGATTATTGAGAGCGATTACTTTACATGTGTTGTATTTCATTTAAATTGTTTTTTCTTACTGTTAAAAAAAAAGATATGCAAATTCAGTTTCTTGCCACGTGTTATTGCACACGTTCCTTTTTCTTTAAAAGACTGAGTTCTTTCTCTCTTGCTTTCGTAGCTGTAAATTTTGCCCAATAAAGCCTTGGAAAGATGTTTGTTTTACATCTTCATTCATTTACAACACTACAATTTATTGAACAAAAAATGTATTTCCCACACGGAGAAGATCATTCGTTTGGACAAATTTGACGTATCCTCGGCAGACCCTCAGGCTAGCAAGCTTTGGAGATTGTGGTATCGTAACTTTAATTACTATTTATCAACTATTGCTTCGTTAAACACAGATAAACTCGAAGTTCTTTATTTAAACATCGGTCCCACCGTTGTTGACGTTATCGAGAGTTGTTCAGGATTTGAACACGCTGTCGAATTACTGAAAGGTTTTTATGACAAGTTTCCAAGCGTTATTCATGCTAGACATTTGCTTTCCACGCGTCTGCAACAAGAAAACGAATCTGTCGACCAATACCTTCAGGTCTTGCATCGATTTGCCGCTGACTGTTACTTTAAAGACGTTACTGCTACTATTTACAGGGACGATGCATTTATACGTGGTCTCCGGTCCTCAGTAGTACGTGCTAGACTACTTAAAACTGATACGCTAACTCTCAAAGAGGCTACTCAATGTGCTAGAGCTTTAGAACAAGCTCACTTTCGTGCTGAATCATACGTTTACCTGATTGGATCAGCTGCTACTACTACTACTTCTATTAGAACTAACAATGTGTCTACTGATCCTGGCGAGGATGCCACTATTACTAAAATTTCTGATTCTATTGGTTCTCGTATGGAGTGTGACTCTGTACAATTTTCTGCTGCCCTTCCTGCTCATGGCAATTGTTACAACTGTGGATGGAGACGTCACTTTAAGGACGATCGCCGTCATTGTCCTGCCCGCGATAATGTATGTCGAAACTGTGGTAAACTCGGTCATTTCTCCAAAGTTTGCTGTTCTACTATGCCGACACCTTCACGTTCTACTTCTGCTATTATGGTGACCCATACTAAAGGTGGTGATAGGTGCACTCCCATTACTAAAATTGTTGAATTTAAAGGAAAACATTACCTGCCCTCATAGACACCAGCAGTTCTGATAACTTTATCAATGCTCGTATTGTTAAAACAATGAAGTTGTCTACTTCAAAACGTAATTCCGTAATTTCAATGGCATCATCCGCCGTTTCTCTCAAACTATCGGAATATTGCACGGAGAACATTTCCTTCAATGGTTGCGAGTGTAAAGAAATTGACTTCACAGTGCTTCCTGTATGGATATTATACTCGGAGTGCCGTTTTTAAAACTACATCAGGGTATCACTATTTCTTTTGGTGAACCTCAGGATATTCTAAAAATCTGCGCCCTAACCAAGATCAGCTGTGTGTCTGTGAAATTGTTTCGAAACTTAATCCCTGACTGCAAACCTATTGCTACTAAATCCCGAAATTACCGTGCGGAGGATGCTCGATTCATTGAAAAGGAAATTCTACAACTGCTTGAGGATGATGTAATTGAAACAAGTTATTCACCATGGCATGCTCAGATTGTTGTGACTTCGTCACCTAATAAAAAGAAACGATTAGTAGTTGATTTCTCCCAAACTATTAATCATTTCACCTTACTTGATGCATACGTTTTGCCTAGGATTGAGGATCTCGTGAACCAAATAGACCAATATCGTATATTTAGTACAATTGACTTATCTACTACCAGATCGAAATTTGTCCCGAAGATCGGCCCTACACGGCCTTTCGACCTGAAAATTGTTGGTACCAATTCAAACAAATACCCATGGGTGTCACTAATGAGGTTTCTGCTTTTCAACGGTGTATGAATTCTTTCATGTCTGACAACAATTTATCTGGAACTTTTTCATATATAGATGATATTACTATTTGCGATAAAACTCAGGAGGAACATGATGTTAATTTGGAATGATTTTAAAGGCTGCCTCGACATATAACCTCGAAATAAACACAGAAAAATCAAGGTTTTCACTTTATTCCATCAATTTGCTTAGGTATTAAATTTATAACGGGACTAAGCGTTTGAAACCTCTTTTACAAATGCATCCTCCTTCCAATTCAGATTTGTTAAAGAGGTGTCTTGGAATGTTTTCGTACTACGCGAAATTGATACCTAAGTATTCATACAAAATTCGTCTACTGGTCGAAAATAAACAATTTCCCATGCCTCCTATAGTCATCAATTCCTTTGAAAAACTTAAGAAGGGCGTTGCCGAATCGTTTGTAAAAGTTATTGATCATGAATTACCGTCTACTATTGAAACCGATGCCTCAGAAAAGTCTATCGGAGGCACTCTCTTACAGGATGAACTCATCTGAAATACGACTTCACATAGTCGAGAAAGAGGCTTATGCCATAGTCGAGTGCGTCCGAAAATGGAGGGATTTCTCCTTGCTGGGAAGCACTTTACTGTTGTAACAGACCAGCAAGCCATATATTTTATGTTTAAACCTGCTAACATAGGAAAAATTAAAAATGATAAAATTATACGGTGGAAAATGGAACTTTTCCGTTGTCATACGACATAAAACCCCGCCCCGGAAGTGAAAAGATTGTTGCCGATGCATTATCGAGATTATGTGATGCTGCTGCTTCTTCCTTTGAGGAACTAAAGTTACTACACAATTCATCCTGGAGTAATCCATAAATTACTTTACTTAACAAACTCAACTTTACCATCTATAAATATTACTATCAAACTAAGTAATAATATTATGATCCATTTCTATTCCCGATACTAATTTAATATTTAATTCTTCCTCCACTACTAATTGTATAATATAGATGTACGCTCATTCTTATCACTCTGCAGTAAAATAATATAATATGTGGAATATATTAGCATACTTATCTTCATTGTTCATATTAAATATTTAGATATAGAAGAAAATTTAGATATATTTTGCCATCCCAACATTATTTAAATTCATTAAACCTATATAACAAGGTTATAAAGTTTTATTTATTCTGTTTATTTTCATTAGCTAATTATATTTATATAAAATATTTATCTAGCTAATTATATTATATAAAATATTTATCTACATATGGAAAATACTTAAAATTATGCTATTATTTTGTCATTTATTCTCTCTCTCTTTCTCTCTCTCTCTCTCTTTCTCTCTTTCTCTGTCTGTCTGTCTGTCTGTCTGTTGTCTCTCTCTCTCTCTGTCTGTCTCTCTCTCTTTATATATATATATATATATATATATATATATATATATATATATATATATATATATATGTATAACTATTTTTTTACTATAATAATTAAGCATATTTAGGCAACAGTTTTTCTCTTAGACATATTTCATCAAATAAAATAAATAGTTTTGGTCTATTTGCTATCCTTTCCAACTTCGAGATAAAGGTCTTCACTTCTGGCAGGAACTGGTTGATGTAATCGCCATATTTATCATAAGTCCGAGTACCTTCCAATCCTTCTGGATTTATCGTTAGGGCTGGATTAATCTGACTGGTTTTGAACCATTTATATAAGTGTTTTTAATGATTATTATAGAATCACATTTGTACAAAAAGATGGTGTACCATGGGCTCTATTTTTGGTCCAACATTTAGCAACTTTTACTTGTGTAATTTAGAAAATAAGATCTTTATCTTCATAAAAAACACCAATCTACTTATGCTGTGTTGGCGATCTTTTAATACCTACTAAAAATTAAAATGATATTAACACCCTACAATTAGCTTCCGAAATAACTCTGTGCTTAATTTTACTCATGAGTTACACAAAAACAATAAAATTCCCTATCTAGATGTATTAATAGATTCCAACAAAAACAAATTCTTTACTTTGAATAATCGCAATCCCTCTACCCTGAATTATTTAAGTGAGCGCTCCTATCGATACAAAGCTGCTTTAATGTACAACAACGGGATAAATTAATATCCTCATCCTCAACAATTTTAGAACATTAATACAACAATATTATACAAACGCTTTTGATGAACAAATTAAGAAATTTAAAAATATCAACCGAAATAAATAGGATCAACACCTGCACCTACTACACATATAAAACTATTATAGAATAGATGAAAAAGTATTAATAATATTATTAATAAAAATGTCAAACCTATAGACAATTTTTTTAATCATTCATTATAATAAATTTAAAACCTCTAACCCGACTATAACTAATAACTCCTTCCACTCGACTGAGTTGTTTGATAGGACTAACTTAGCTTATGAATTCAAATGCCCTTTGGGAGACTGTGCCTCTGACAAATAAAGTAAAAACATATACATAGGTTTGACTACCACCACTTTGTCGATGAGATTAACCATGCATCGCTTCGAAAACAGTGATATATTTAACGACTTGATTTTAGTTAACAACGCATCTATACTTGAACAAACCAATAATAAACGAAAACTTGAAACACTAGCAACATTACTAATAAAAAACTAAAAAAATAAAAAATAAAAAAACTACTACGGGGTGGAACGATGAAATAGTCGCCCCAGAAAAGATTCCATTTCCGGTTTTCCTTTTTTGTTGCAGACCATCCACTAATTGGCCAGTAGTGTACAAATCCCAAGAGCGATAGGAGCCTTCTATCATGTCTGAAACTGACACAAAGTTCAACGATCGAGATCTGAGATGCGCCTCTGTACAATGCTGCCCATCGATCCAAGTTATGACAACAGGACCATTGCCAGCACCACCAAAATGCATTGCTGAATTGCCATGGATAACAGAGACGTGTCCAGGATGATAAAAAACAAAGTTTCTGCCCACAGTTATGGTCTTTGGTCTGGTTTGTGAGTGAGGGCCACATTAGGACACCTCACATTTTCAAAGTCAGCTTAAAAATCAACACCAAAGTGTACCTGGATGTGTTGAAGAGTGTAGTGATCCCCTGGTGCAATCAGGTGGCCACTGGACTCGGCGCCAGCCCACAAGTCCAAAGAGACCTAGGCTTGGCTACAGAAGGAGTGCTGCGACTTTGTACCCTTCTCTCACTGGCTCCCTCCTCCCTCAACCTGAACCCGCTGGACTACTTCGTTTGGTCATACGTCACCAACATGACCTACCACAACACCAAAGTCAGCATGATCGCCGCCATCCGCCGAGTATTTGCCGAACTCCCGCCTGCGTTTGTGAAAAAGGTATGCTCCCAGTTCTGGACCCGTATCGAGGCGATAATTGAGGCTGAAGCGGCTGCATGGAATAGATATCAGCTTTACTACATAATCAAGTTACCTGAATTATTTTTTCAATAAGAGTTTTAAAATAAATCTGTAGTGTTGTTTTCTTTAGGGCCACCCGTATTAATAAAATAAACTTGACCAATAGTAATAACATCCTGAAATGTTAGTAAAGTTATTAATGAAAAAAATTAACGAATGGAAGAAAAAAAACACTTATATAAATGGTTCAAAACCTGTTAGATTAATCTATCCCTGGCAGAGGTGAAAACCGTTATTCGGATCACAGTCTGACTGACATAAATGAACATTTAAAATTAAGATGTTTAAATTCAACGTTACTTCACGCGGTTAATCGTAGCCGAATGGATTAGATCTTTGCTAATCGAGCCGGAGGTATCTCGTGTTGCAGGGTTCAAATCGTTCGACTGGTATTAATCGTGACACCCTGCACTGAAGATTCCCAAAAGGATGAAACACTAGTTTCTGTAGGTATTTAGTTATTATAATAAAATATATATAATTAGTTTTATTTGTTGGAAAAAGATATCCAGCAGAGTGCTCAGTTATAAGGAAAATCCGAAAATAGGAGCGTATTATTTATATTTTGTTTACAAAAAGTTTTAGATGAGATAAGTAATTGATACCGTCGGTTTCAAACCCGACAATTAGGCCCGTTTTAGATACACATATCAAGTTCTTTTCAGCCAATAATCATCTATTCTATAACCGGAAGTAGAAATATATATGCATCACGAGTTCACGTTTAACTCTTGTAAACCCCCTTATTTGTCGGATGGTGATGATTTTATAAACTTGAAAATTGAATTTTATTAAACTTAAAATCTAATTTCAATTAAATTTTTTTTGTAAGTACCTTAAATTTAAATTGGTTTTAATATTAAGTTAAAACCAATTTAAATATTTTTTCCACATTTAAATTTTAAAGTTTATTTCAATATCGAGTAAAATTTAAAATTTCATTTAATTATATCGAAATGCATTTAAAAATTTCAACTCTTTCAAGATTGGGGGGGGGATACTTATCTAGCCCAAGGGATTTTCCTATTATATTAACCTCAATACTATTGTATTTTCCCTATGGTTTTAAAATTGAGATAGATTGTAAATTACATTTATAAAGTATGATTTTTAAAAAATTATATAATTTCAAATCTATAATAAAATAATTTAAAATTACAATTAAAATCCAATTTTACAAACTAAATTCAATTTTAGAATTTAAATGTTAAATTTATAAAGATTTAGGTTTTGTCTTTTTCACCGACCCAGTTTATAAGGAGTGGTTTCCTTCTATGTATACAATTTTTCAAAGATTCACTCCTCACATTCAAACATCTTATTTCTGGGCCATGAATTGCCCGTAGGATGTGGTATTTTTTCGCATTACAAAGTAAGCATTGATTTAATTCTGGGGCGTATGCTGGTTTATGTTCGATTTTTCTCCATTTTACGCCCGGGTTGCTAATGCTAATTTAAGCAAAGATATGCACATTTAAAGCTAAAACAAGGATAAAAGCAGCATTAGCAGCGCATGTGTGCATATTGTGATTACTTAAACATATTATGATTAATTTTTAATGTTTTTCTTTCATATTATGAAAGCATTATTCATATTTTTCGCCCATGTTGATCCCAAAGCGACCTTCTTTAGTCAACAGAAAATAGTCATCTTCCCTCATGATAATACTCGTGCTCACACATAACTACTGACCAAAGATCTATTAACAGAAGTTGGTTGAAAAATAAAGATAGTTACTCTTTCTCATGAGGACATAAAAAATATAAGAGGCGAGAGAAAAACATAGATAGCTAAGAAAAAGATGTCCACTTCGTTATAATTTATGGCTAATTAAAACAGAATTTTTTTTTCTTTTCAAACATAACTCAACCCCAAAACTAAGTATAGCTTTTGTGTTAACAAAGTATACAAGACCCCCCCCAGAAAACCCCGTTGATTTGATCCTATTTAATATAATAGTAGATAAATAATAACTGATATTACAACTATTAAGGCTACATTATTTCTTTTTCTTCTTTTCCCTCTATTCCATTGCTTCTAATAGTAGTAGTAATAATATAAGTAACAATAATTATCATAATGATAATAAGAAAGCTAATAATAAGATATTCCGAACAAGTTTTTATTTAATTAAATTGTTTTAACTTTCATTTTTCTTTTTTCTTTTCCTCTATTTTTCTTTCCACGTGGTCGGTCCGATCGGCTTTTTCCCGACATTTTGCCCGGCATTTTCCCGTACTCCATCACCCGACCAACGTTACTCGTCTCATCGAAGTAATTCAGTAGCAAATTAATCACTATGTACGAATAATAAATGGTTCGAATGATTCTATGTTTGAAAGAAAATTCCCAAGATAAAGTTGATTAATTGATCTATTCATAATTCACCTCGGATAAAAAAAAAGAAAGAAAAGATAATTTCTAAAAATAAACTAAAAAAGAAAAAAAGAGTTAATTTCTAAAAACAACAAAAATACATAAAAAAATAAAACAAAAAGAAAAGAGAATTTCTAAAAACAAAACAACAAAAAAAAACCCAGAAAGACAGTGAAATATGCAAATGACTAATCTGTACACTTTATCAAAACTTTTCATTTCATTGATTTTTTTCTCATTCTGTTTTAATGCCACTCTGATTATTTTGGTTGTCATTAATTCAGTGAGAAACGATATAGACGCAGATGGTGAGATTAGAGATTTAAGTTCTCCATCGAAGGCACAGAAACCAATATAATCTCGGTTTCTGCGGACTATTTAATCAATAAGTAAATCGACACTTGAAACTAGACACGGCTTGAATAACGATTTCTTTTGATGTCTTACAAGCCCCAGACAGCGTAGTGAATTTGCCTCAAGTCGAAACTAAAAATATCTTTTTGGGTATAAAACCGTTCTTAAAATAATAATGGAAGCACACCCCACGCGCGTCTAGAGCCAAAACCCTGACAATGGGAGAAAATGATTCATTGTCAGAGCAAACGAATAGGAAGTAAGATTAGTAAAAAGACGATGGAGGATCGCCGAGATCTTTTTGAACTCTTGAGACTGGATGACGCCTCACGGTCGGTGGTCAGTTTCTGAATAATCAGCCACTCCCAGTTTACTGGGCAAGAGCAGAAATAGTCAGTTCTTATTAATCAGGTGTGGCGGTGGCTAAGACAAAAGACTGGACATAGCATTTCCAATTTGGAGTCAATAAACTTGGAAGTCAGAGTCAGTTTGGAACAATTGGCGACGTGTGGTGGCTTGGAGATCTTCCAAGAGAAATCGAAGCAATTGTAGTCAAATCAGGCAGAGTTTTAGTAGATGAATTCATCATACGACGACAAGGTGTCTTGACAGACAGCGACCAACGAACAGCATTAGGAGGTCCTTTATCATACACGCTTAGATCACAACTGGTTTATACATGATTTACATAGTTGTGTTCTCTATTGTGAGCTGCGGTGTTCTATTTGTTGTGTAGCAGGGGTACATATTGGGAACATATAACGGGTACATATAACACAGGGATAATAATACACGAATAACGATGATAATGAGGAAGACATTTATATCAGATTGGGATGATTCTTGTTAACACATATAGAAGGGACTTCATATATAACAGTTCTTATAACATATTTTAGGAGAGACCATTTATTATTATGATGGAGGAGGCACATAACTTGTAAGGGCTGTACAAGATGATGATAAAACACATTTATCTTTTTGGTTGTGAAGAATGATGACACGAGATAAACATAGATGGTTCCTTTATTATTCAATTGACCATTTCCAGCCTTTTCTACTACATGGTTTAATCTTCTCCCTTCGCCTCTAATGGGCTGGGCTCCCACTCTTCAACTGATTCTATCACCGTGTGTGATCTGCTCTGATTTTCTGATTCTCATTAACTGACTAACTTCGAAACCTCAGATTCCTATATTGAGAAATCTCCTTTATTAATGACGTTAAAAGTGTGTTTACTAACGTGACTATATCACGTTTTCTACACATGTCCGTCCAACACACTTTTGGCAAACAAAGACTCCTCAGTTCTAATTCTAACCTATTTTAACTCGCATTGTGCATTCATTTAACTGGCATCTGACATATTTAATGTCCAGATTTCTAAAAGAATGGACAATCGAATCTTTTTTCGATATAAACAATATCTAACTATTTCTAATAATAATAATGGACTGAATTTCTAACATTCCATTATCCATTATCTTTAACACTTATCTACAGAGTTCGATTCTAGCCTTATCCTAATATCATTTTCACTTATCTAGTATGTCTTCTTATATAAGAAGGGGACAGCCCTTTCATGTAACATATTTATTTTTGTTTTATATTTGTAAGCTAGTGCATGCGCCTTTGGCAATCGTCAATTTTTGAGACGACGACACGACCAAGACGAGAATAGAATATGAAGAAGAAACCCACGGCAAACAGTATTTAGGTTGGCGATTGTTGACAGAGAAACGCACGTGGCTACGAAGAATTGTTGTGATATGGCTATGGAATCATTTATTCAAGTTCCATTTCAACTGCAAAAAACACTTTTACTAATACTCTTTGGAAAGGAGTGAAACTATTTTCTCCACGAAGAAAAATAGTAGGGTGATCTAGACTCCACAGCCTTTGTGGGTCAACTAATCTAAAAGAAAAACTGATCTGAATTTGTGATTTTTTCTCGTGAAATAAGTTACAGATTTGATCTTCTGTCAGTTGAGTTGAATAATGAAGAGTTGATTATTAATAAATTGAATAATGAAGAGTTAATTATAATAAATTGAATAATGAAGAGTTGATTATAATAAATTGAATAATGAAGAGTTGATTATAATAAATTGAATAATGAAGAGTTGATTATAATAAATTGAATAATGAAGAGTTGATTATAATAAATTGAATAATGAAGAGTTGATTATAATAAATTGAATAATGAAGAGTTGATTATAATAAATTGAATAATGAAGAGTTGATTATAATAAATTGAATAATGAAGAGTTGATTATAATAAATTGAATAATGAAGAGTTGATTATAATAAATTGAATAATGAAGAGTTGATTATAATAAATTGAATAATGAAGAGTTGATTATAATAAATTGAATAATGAAGAGTTGATTATAATAAATTGAATAATGAAGAGTTGATTATAATAAATTGAATAATGAAGAGTTGATGAGAAATACTTTGGAGAGAACAGCCCGGATCACGTTAGGTGTAGACGTGTTCTCTTTATGAAATAAAAAAGGGAGTCACGTAAGTGAAAACGCCAAAAACCTACACCAACATACTCTACTCTTTCTATATTATTCATAAAAATAATATAAACTTATTATTTTTAGTTATGCAAAAAGAATTTCCTATTCTTGTTTCATTTCTTTTCAGCCGAAGTTCTCAGAAATCAAGGCCATCCCCCCTTCCGGAGGTAAACACTTGATCTCTATATGATGATGATCCCCAACCTAGGGATGGTGCACACCATTTTCCAAGGTAAAGGTCAACAGTCAATGTCATAGCCTATAAATATATACTATGCTAGAGTCCACACCACTGAACCGATCATGACTAAACCTGACATGATGATAGTCTCCGAACTAAGGATGATGCACACTTTTTCCAAGTCAAATATTAAGGTTATATTTGGTGTGGCTCTTCATAAACTCACTCACTTAAGGATGGTGCACACCAAGTTGGGGTTTGTCACCTTTAGGGGGCTGCCACCATGTCGCCGGCCAACTTCTTTATAGATTTGAATTGGATCACGCTGCCTCACCTCTATCCCCTCAACTAATTTTGATGAAATTTAGTATTATAGTGGTCCCTAATATAGGCCAAAATATATTGCAGAGTATCCCTTAACTTTGTCCTTCCAAAATAACGCTGCCCAAAACAATGTAACGGATCATTAAAGATTATTTTTTCTTGAGATGCATGTAGCATCTTTTGAAAAATTTAAGATAATACTTTCTCCTTTCAGATACGCACTAAACATGCCACCCAAACGAAATAGAAATCGAAGAAGAAAGATTGGCAAGATAGTATTTAATAGACTAAAAGTTGCTGCAATTCTCTCCAATAAAAACGCTTCACATAGAGAAAGGTGCCTAGAGCTCAAAAGAATACGCTAAAGAGAAGAAGAGCAAGATTAACAAATTTAGGAAGAGCAACCCAACGTGAAGCTGACAGAACTAGACATGCTGCAAGGCAGTTAAATCCATCACAAGAAGAAATTCAAGAACAGAAAAGAGATGGTCGGGAAAGGGAAGTAACACCATGATCAAATGAAACA
The DNA here is from genome assembly GCF_053919585.1 of Euprymna scolopes. Classification (NCBI taxonomy): domain Eukaryota; kingdom Metazoa; phylum Mollusca; class Cephalopoda; order Sepiida; family Sepiolidae; genus Euprymna; species Euprymna scolopes. Next base: position 95,389,523 of record NC_136495.1, on the reverse strand, counting down.
AGAAGACGTACACGAGGTCAGTTAAGAGAAGCTCAAAGACGAGAGAATAAATCAGAAACCGAACGAATCCTTCGCCTATTCTAAGAGCGTGAGTGAGAGGCTGCAAGGAGAGAGAGAGAGAGAGAGAGAGAGAGAGAGAGAGAGAGAGAGAGAGAGAGAGAGAGAGAGTATGACTTTCCCCAGCAAATTATAGAAAAAGAGGCAGCTAGATAACGAATGGCTGCTTAAAACTGCAATCGAAAAGTATTTCTCTACAGCAAAAATGACTCTCACTACAGTTGACATAGGAAAATGGGCAAAGTATATCAGCATTGCTCAGCTGTGAAATTTAACGGAGAGATTCCTGGTTGTTTTTCTTTTGCCAAGGTTGTACTTGATGGCCGCAAGATTTGCTCTCAGGCAAAGGTCCCATCTAGAAAGAGTTTCTGTAAAATCTATGCAGTTAGAATAATTGTTTTGCAATGACTTCAATTGTCACGAAAATGCGGTTATACATAGATGGAATCCTTCTTTTGGAATTCAAGGCCAGGTTTGCCACAAAATTGGGAGTATTTTGCCACCTTAAGATAGAGCGGCAAAGTTTATTCAAATCTATTTTTTGGATAATCTGAAAAAGGAACTACATAGTTGGGGACGTGGCAGTAGACTAAACAAAGACATTCTCCGACGACTGACTGAATTTTTACATGAGAACAACAGCCTAATTTGTCAACTGAAAACAACAAAGGACAGGATTGAAGAAGAAAACTTGGAAAAACACAAAGTTGTCATAAATGAAGACCGAAGGCCGCAAGGCGATTCCATGCTTCAATAACAACGAACATTAATGATAAAACCTTGAAAAGCATCTCCGAACTACATCCTCTCTACGATACTTTAATATACCCGTTAATGTGCCATTATGCGTCTCCATTTAACGACATTTATATCCAATGCGCGAAAAGTTACCCAACAGCAGTTTTATTCCTATCATTTGATGATTCAGCCTGGAAATTAGGAAACTATTTTCTCTAGTACCGAAGGCTATTTCAACAATGGCTGGTGAATGTGTACTGCAAGATCGAAACAGAACGTTTACAGTTCCTGAGGCGGGAGCAACAAACTTTGAGAGCTGACAATTATGGAAACTTGAGGAATTCAATTCTTACGGAGGATGGGAATCCAGAACAGATTGGTCAACGAGTGGTTCCTCCGGCAATTTACACATGGAGCCCGCGATACACGTTTAAGCGCCAATGTATGTCATGCCTTATGTTCGGTAAACGGGCCGAACTAACCTCTTCATCACTTTCACGACAAATCCAAAGTGGACGGAAATCACAGAAAATTTTCGTCTAGAGCACGGATCTTGTGAACCATTGAATCAAAGTTGCTCATGTATGATCGACAACAAATGCTCCAAAAACTATACTAGAGAATTTCTTCAGTGTGCCGAGAAAGGCCTGGACTAATCCCAAGTACAGGCGAAGGAAATCAGAAGATAGAGGCCAGGTTGGTAGATTCAAATATTAATAACTACATTTTTATTTCAGCATTTAATTTATATATTTATTTTCTGATTGTTTTATTTAATGCTAGCGTTTTCTCGTCCATAAATGTTGTTTATTACATCTCCCAAGTTGATTGCAAAATAGATTAAGAAATTGTAATCATTTTTTAGTTCCCTTAAACACGCCAGTTGGACTTTTATAAGTACAATACTTAATAATTTTTTTTAATGGAGAGTAGAAAACGCATTGTGGATGCGTTATTGGCATCTCCCGTTACTCTCGCTTCTCTTTATTTGTCCCTCAGTCTTCATTTTTTAGTGAGTGATTTTTCTGACAAAGGGAGAAGAAAAAGCTGTATTCTAGGTTGGCAGTATTTTGCGCGAACAGTTGGCAGAGGTGGCGGAAATTTTCTGTTTCTATGTCTATACTTGTAGCCATGTCACTAGTAAGGGTAGTGGAGGTAAACGTTTTATCTGGGCTGACATTATCCGCCTGATAGTCAGGGACCCAAACTTTGGATTAACCACTAAGGAGGCTGTCCTATCAGCAGGTGCAAAGTACTGGGGCTGCTGTATTGCCATTTGGTGAATGGATTCTGGACCATGCAGGAGCTTCTGGTGGGGCCTCTCGGTTCCATATTAGTGGGTAATTGTTACGACTTTACCTTATCATGTTCTACAAAAAAAAATTATTCGTTTCTTTTTCTCTCTTAGATTCCCCTTTCTGTCCTGCTCTAAGCAAGTCTGACGACCTAGTCCACAAATTCCAAAATTCCATCATGGCAAGTTTCAAGAAAAAATACACGATTAAACCCGGATCTCCAACTTCCAACGTAGACCCCCACTACCATGTCCACTTCTCCAACATCAGGGGTCTACGTTCTAACCTTCCAGAGGTTGAAACCCAATAACAGGAGACTAAACTAGACCTTATATTTTTAAGTGAAACTGGCATTGGACAGGCTATTTCCCTAGATGAGTTCGCAATTAAAAGATACTCTAACTTAACTTCTAAATCTGACCCCCCAAGATCGCCATGGACATGGAATATGTGTCAGTATTAAATATGGCTTTCCATGTGGTAGGAACATCTCAAGAGAAGATCCTAACTTACCCTATATGTGCTTCCGGGTTGCACTAGCTCACACTACTGCATTTATAATTACTCTCTATCGCCCCCACAACAGCAGAGTTACTATCTTGAAAAGCATATCTGAGAAAATTGATCAAGTTCTATCTGCTTATCAGCTAACATTCACGTATGTGGAGACTTCCATGTTCCCACCGTGGAATGGTTGACCCATTCAAACAAGATCGATGGTGAGGCGAGGTTCTGTCATGATTTCTCCATTGCTTATGACCTCACTCAGATTGTTCACGAACCTACCCGTGTGCCCGACAATGACGGCCAGTATGCGAGTCTACTAGACATTTTTTTTACAACTTGCCCTGAACTATGTTCAGTTTCTGTTCTGTCTCCTCTTGGATCTTCCGACCACTCTGTTGTATCAATTAAGATAAAAATGAAATGTAATAAGTCCCCAGACGTACCTCTCCATCGTACAGTATATCGATATACTAAGGCTTACTGGGATAGCTTCCGTACATTTATATCGGATCTACCTTTGCTTTAAAAAGTATGTGTCCTCTATAGTATCAGACCTGATGAAATGGTTAATTGTAGGTATAGACCGTTTCATACCCTCGAAAAAGTTCCAGCAAAAACATAACAGCCAGTCATGGTTCTCTCCAGAATGTGCTGCTGCCATTGCGCACAGAAATCACTTTTTCCGTTGCTTCCAACGTAATAGATGCATGGAAACTAAAGCCGCTTTTATGACTGCCAGCAACCATTGTAAGAAAGTAATAAAGAACGCAAGAGAGTTGTATGCTCAGTCCGTCAAGTTCAAAGTAGCTGAGCAGCGGCTTGGTTCCCACCAGTTTTGGCAAATAGAAAATAGAATCTTGAACAGAAGCGTGTGCTCTATCCACACTATTATCAATGCACCTGAGGTTATCTCGTCAGCATCAGACAAAGCCAAACTCTTTGTCAAGAACTTTGCAGCTAATTCTACCCTTTGTAACCAAGGCCGCCAACCCCCAATACTTCCTCCTGTATCAGAAAACACGCTATGTGATACACATATATCCGTACGTGATATTGCCAAGCTAATCAAAAATCTTGATTCCAGTAAAGCAACGGTATTCCAATTATAGTACTCAAAAAACTTCAACCAGAACTAGCGCCCATACTTAAAAACTGTGTAACGTTGTCTTAAGGAGAATTGCTTCCCATCACCCTGGGAAATCTCATCAGTATGCCCTGTATTTAAAAATTCAGGTGATCGCTCATCCCTCTCCCAGTACAGACTAATAAGTCTCCTGTGCGTCATGAGTAAGTCGCTGGAATCTGTGTTAAATAGAGAAGTAATCAACCATCTCAGCAAAAATAACCTTCTTAGTGACACACAATATGGTTTCCGTTCTGCTAGATCTACAGCATATGTGCTTACAGTTATATCTCATAATATAGCGAATCTCTCAACGTAGGCAACCTTTCTAGGGCAATTGCTCTTGACATATTTTTTTTAGTGATATTTTAGAACCGCTTCTTTTCCAGACTATATCATTTATTTGACTACCGTCGGCAAGTTAAACAAAATGACTGTGGATTAAAGTTTAAATCGAAATTAATAAAATCAGATTTCAAGTAGATTTTTACCGTTGGTGGTATTGTCAAAGTTACATGTGAATAGAAATGTATGTTCTTCTTCAAAGTTCTAAACGTTTTTATGAAGTCTATTTTTGAGCTTTTATATCGACATTGGAAACTTTTGTGTTTGGACCGTCCACAATTATAGCAGATAATTTTATTCTTTTTCTTGGGAAAATTACTTTTGGGGAAAACATTGCGGTGACATGCATAATTTCGTGGTGTCTGTTTTCGAGAAGCATTTTTGAACTTCATGAGCACGCGATTCTTCTCTTGGTAACTGCGCAATGCCACTTTAAATTCATTGAAATTCATGGGGTTTTCTTTTTGCGTTATAACAGTTGTAAATGGTTTAAAATCTGCTGGAAGTCCCTTGAGGGGAATTTTGGATTCAATCAGTTCGCCATCGTCTCTGTCACGAACCTACATTTGTTACTAGGACTTACTTAACACTCAAGATCGGAACTGCACTGATTCTTTACCGCCATATTTGTTCAACATAATATCTCAACACTTAATAATACATTTGTATTTCTTCTCGATATATCGAGTTTACTTAAAAGGAGAGAAATATCTGTATAAAGAAACATTTTTCAAGAGAAGAAAATGCTAACCCAGAGACCGAAAAAGACTAATTCACTCAGAAATATCTTCCAATCTGACAATATTCGTTAATTTCACTAATCAGGAAAGCATCGATGTTCTCTGTTTACATCACGTAACCTAGAACAGCCAATGAGAAGACACTAAAATAGATCATCTGCTGAATTGAATAGCCCGCCAAATATCACATTTGGAAATATTAAATCCTTTATAAAACTAAATTTTACAAGCTTTTCTGTTTTTTTTTCCTTAGTCCTTCTATTTTAAATAAAATAAAGACATTCCAAATAACTTCTGAAGGTATCAAAACATTCAATTATTACGAAAAAAAAAACCCCAGCAAAGTTCTCTCACAATATTTAAAAAAAAACTGCACATTAATCAGAAGTGAGCATTCTAAATGTAATAAGCAATTGTTTATTTATTATTTCAAATAGATTTTGAAAACCTACAAGACTGCCATCGACAAAAAAATTCCATTTAGACATTTCCATTTCTAGTCACGCAACACTCCACGTAATATCAGCCACCGCTTATCTGTTTCGCCATTTTAAAATTTCCTTTGTTTATAATCCCTAAATTCTCTTCTTTTCCTGTCCGCCTACGTGACTACATCAGCCCACTCTAGAGCTATTCAAGGGTTGACTAACACACCAACTGGAGATATTCCGAATACCAGCATTGTCGACAGCAGAAATATCCAAATTCTGACACACCCCCACCAGCGGTGGGATCGAACAGGGCTCTTGTTCGACCCCACCCACCTCAGCCGATGCAAGCGGGCGATCCAACTCCAGACCACCGTTTCGGTCGCATGCCTTGTCGTTAGCGTGTAGAGCTATTTATCCACTCAGAGTTCGAAACATTATCAAATAATTTACTTTAAAAAAATTATAAAACTTCAGGACACCGTCCAATCATTAATCCATAATTAATTCTTCTTTAAAAATCATTAAAAAAAAAACCCTCTGAGACCGGAGTTTAAAACATAGCAGAATTCGCAGCAATTCGAATTATCGCAATTCAGGCTACGTCGAATCATCCTGCGGCGAATTCTTGACAACAATTCTACTTACAAGTCGTCACACTATTTGGTTGACGGGGTCAAAGGAAAATCTGATCTGCGTGTGTGCTGGTTAATGCAGGCAACTAATTCCCTTCTTTTTAGTTTTGCTTAGCCGTTTCTCCTTTTTCTTCTCTTTTTTTTCCTTTCTTTTATTTTCTTTCTTTCTCATTCCAAAACATACATATTACGGCCTGCAGTGGTTACGTTTAGTGTAAAATCGCAAAATCTCTTTTTCTTTTGTTGTTAAATCTCTTTTTTCTATAAAACATCAGTACCCGCGGTTTCACTTTCCCGAATAATCGGTTGATTTTCTTTCTATCTTTAATTAGCGGCCTTTCTGCTTTTATTTATTTATTTTTTAAATTGCCTTGGCGACAGCCTATTAATATGCGACATAATATTAAATTACCATCCGTACCGGCGGTTTCCCCATTTCCAAGGATCGCTGTAAATTATCTGCATCTCTAGTTCTTGTAAAAAAAAAAATATGTTCTAAACTTTTAATTTCAAATTCAAAAATATTTCTATTTCTCAGGTTAAATGACAAATTCTTTTCAACATTTTTTTTTTCAATTTAATTTTCCGAAACTATCAATTTAAATGCCTGCAAATTCTTTTAACATATTTTTTCAATTTAATTACCAAAAGTATCAGTTTAAATGCTTTCAAATTTTTTTCAATTTAATTCTCAAACAACATAGCTCCATTCATCAGCTGTTCCTTCCATTCTGCCCCGTCTTTCTGCTGTCGCATCTCTTAATCTCTCCTTCAGGAGTCGTTTGCAGTCGCCCTAATCTGATCATCAACATTCAGTTGTTCGGTCAGTTCCGTCGCGACATGTCTTCTTCTCCAGCCTCAGCTCTAGGCTGACCATAGTCCCCTAGAGGGTCACCTATGATAGTGGGTTCTTTGATACCCCCTTCTACTTCAGTTCTCAGTCTCTCGCTCAGTAAAGATAATGGGATTTCATCTTTCTCCTCGCAAGAACTATCAGAATCGTGTCGAGTCCCAACATCTTCGATCCCCTCTCAGGATTATCCGCAATACCGAAAATGCTGTCCTGCACCCTATCCGCGAACAGGGCTTGGATGGCTCCACTGTCCCTTACTGCACTGTCAAGGAAGGCCCTTATAGCCAAACCTGAAATCTGCTCTGCTAGCGCGGTTATCTTCTCCCCTGGCTTTTGTCTGAGTCAAAACAGCTCTCTCACGGCGTCGATGGCGTTCCGTTCACTGGAATATTCCTTCACTAGTGCCAACAACTGGATCCATTTAAATCTGGGACTTTCCTTAAACTGCCGCCCAATAAACTGTGACACCGATCTTAGGGCGGCTTCATAAGCCAGTAGGACCATCTCTGCATTCTGCAATCCAAACACCACTTGCTTTTTTGTCAATATCTGTAATCAATCACCCAAAGTTTCCAGCCGCTCATCGCTTTTCATGTCCACCACTCCACCATTCAACACCCCTGTTTTATCCTCCTCTGACCTGCTTATTTTCCTTTCTCTTCGTATGTAATATGTAATCACAACAAAACAACAATAACAAAAAGAAATATATCACTTTTAAATTCCAACGGTTAAAACAATAAATAAAAAAAGTTAATCACAAATCAGCAGTTTCATAAAGCGTCTACTATTTATCACCTTAAAACACAATTCGAATAAACCGACAGACTCTCTTTTCAATTAATCAGTTATTCTTCTTTTAATTCAACCTTCTGCAATTTCTTAATTCTTTTTCTTTTTAAACCTTACTCGAACTAAAAATTGTTATTAAAACCACACATTAAGTATTCTTCACTTGAAAATACAATTCATGTCAACCGATCGCTTAACAAACATTGCTATTTTTCACTTTAAAACACAATTCGTTGAAACCGATCGTTTAACAAGCGTTAACCGATCGTTTAACAAGCGTTAACTATTCTTCACTTTAAATCAGTCCACATCAACCGATAGTTTCTCTTTTCAGTTAATTACTCATTCTCTTGTAGGATAATTACCGATGATCAGGAAAAAATAACTCAAGTCAAAAAGAAAATTGACTCATTCGTCTGCTTAGCGGGAAACAATCTCCATGAAATCGTGCGCGACTGACGCCAACTATAACAGGTTTAAACGGGTGTACTTAAGTAGAGGCAATCGAATCGAAATTCTGTGTGACGGTCACCAAGGGTGACCACAAGTTCGTGACCGTCTAAAGAATATAAATCTTGCGTGACAGTGGCGGGCACTAAATGTGACCAAAGTTCGTTACGTTCTCAACGCAGGGTGAATTCTTGTCGCGGCAACCAGTATAACACAGTGAAGATCACAGTGTTTATCGGTACATGAGTATAGTTCTAGGTGGTTCCGATTCAGACCACCCAAGAAAGTTGAATGGCATGGTATTGATCGGTTCTATGATGACGGAGTTGTGAGACTCCTGTATTTCCTGTCTGAACACTGGCTCGCAGGTAAAGAACAAAAATGGAAAAAATAAAAAAGAATAAAAACAAAAAAGTGCACAACTCAAAGTCTTCAGGGAATACACGCGTCGCGGATCGCCAATCACAAGCGCTAGGTTGGTCAACCTCTTTCCTGCCTGCTGTCTCCTGAAAGAAATTACATTCAATTTGTATCAGTCATTCGTGGGGTAGTCATGATTGCTGTTGCAACAAATAATTGACTCCAGATGTTATCTCTGATTTTCATTCATGAAGATTAATTATTAAATAATGTCCGAATACAAGAAAAATGTTATTTTTACAATTATAAACAGGAGAAAAGGAAAAAAATATACGCAATGTCTTTTTCTTTCAACAAGCAGTATGTATCAACAGTAACTCAACGGGATTTTTCTTTCGACAACTGATTGTCTCTTCTCTTTTTATCGGACAGTCAGTGAACAGGGGTGTGGCGCAGGTAGAGTGAGCAGCCCCGAGTGTCAACCTTATCTGGGAATTCCTGCTCTCGACTGACGAGAAACCGCTCTGCGCATTTTTTATTGGAAGGTAGCTGTGTGGGGGTTTGGGGAGTCTGGGCTTCTCATCTAGCCAATCGATCTTCATTACGTCAAACTAGGATTCGCCCGGATTGGCTAATTGGCCAATCAACTTGTGCATATTAATTACGTAATTTTACATACATAAATGTTTCACACGGCGAAATCCTAAGTGCTTTGACCTCACGGTCATGTCCAAGACAAAACATTACTATTCAACACCATGTAACGATTCCCGTCACAAAACAATATTATTATTAATATTCACGAAGTTATTTTTTTTCTTCTGCATTTTATGCCAACGACCAAGCAGTTTGGATCAGCAAGACCACCTGGTTACTACCATCACATATTAAAGAGCTCTAATTCAGCTCTAATTCCCCCATTACTGAGGCAATTTTCGACCATCACAGGTGGTTGGGTCATGCAAGAAATGGACGGACAATTGATGTTCTACTCTCACAAACGGGGGTTGAATGCAAAGACTAGCATTCAATAGGAACGTGAAGGTGTCTGCAGATAGTATTGACCCAGCCCTTCTGTTTCAGAGGTTTTTCGTAGTTTCTCAGGCGGGAAATCTTCGGTTAAATGATGTCATGTTCTATCGACTGTGTCTATACCCGATGTCTTTGTTTGAAGGAAAAGGCTTCTTGCATCAGGCGGACAAACCGCCACTTGCCGAAGCAATCAGAAACTATATTGAATCAAACGGTGATGTGCAACAAACTGTTCCAGTCACAGAGCACAACTAGACACAGGATTTATTTTTACCATCTGAAATCTAAGGAGGGGGGCACCTACAGTTCGATTGCAGACGATTGACTGACAAAAACTATGGAAGAGCGATTGTGGTGTTTGATAGTTTTAGGTTGGACTGAGTATATAAGTCTATGCGCATCAAAGGTGAAGTCGAAAGTTGAATGCAAACAAGGTTAACATAAACGAAGCGATGCTTTCTGGGGAAAATGACAGCTTCTTGTCGAATGTAGCAAACAAGCAGACACTAATCTAGCTGATCATAAAACAAATTAAGCAGAAATAGAAAGAGATGCTGACGTTGAGACTGCAAAAGTAGTCATCAGTATGTGTTTTCAGACTGATCAACCTTATTGGAGAAGACACAAATCTTTCTGTTCTTTTGCTGTTTCATACAGATGTTTCCAAATGTAGTGCACTCTATTTCCGCTTTGACAAGGTGAAATCCTACGTTTATAATATCAAGGTTCTCAAACAGGTGCTTAGTGAAGCAGTTTGCAATGGCCTATAGTTTCTGCATGTATTTACAGGACGTCCAGGATGTTTTGAATTGGAAAGAAGTCGGGTTTCCAGCGAATCATCGAAAGAGAAAAGACAACGAAAGACTATTCAAAAGTATTCTCTCGACCAAAGTAAACGCAGGATATTGTGGAAACCAATTGTTCTTAGGCAATCATACATAAACGTACACTGTTCAATGGAGATCAGGACTCTCTAGCGTCGATTAGATAAAATATTCTCTGCAAGAAAGTTGTAAGAACATAGATGTTCGTCACATCAGAATGACTCCCTTCAACCGCCTCTAACTGTATATTTTCTTCGCTGAGGACTCGTACTACCATGGTTATGGGGTGTAGTGATGAAATGGCACTGAGCGGGGATGAAAGGGGACACATTTGTTCTGCTAATGACAGACAAAATTCCCGCTTCAGACAAACTGATTCAGATGATTAACTGCAACTATTTGGAAGGATGCAATACCTTAAGGTGTACCTGCAGAAGGCATGAACTAGAACGTACCAGTGCATATGGACATTGCCAAGATGGTAATTATGACAATGTGAAAAATGATCAAAATATAGATGATGATGATGATGATGACAAGGAGGAGGAGGAGGAGGAGGAGGAGGAGGAGAACGGGGAGGAGGAAAGGTGAACAACTTTGAAAAAAATTATGACATGTGAATCGGAGTAAGGTAGCGATGACAATAGATATGATACATAAGTGATTCAACCACAGGCATCCATTTCATATGAAAGATTTACCCTGAAAACATGGGTAAAGTTGCAAAATTTATTGGTTTATCAAAAAAAAAAAAAAAAGAAATGACCGAGTTAGTGTTTTAAAATATAATGGAAAATGACTTGTAGGTCGAAAATGTTCTATTTCAAAATTTGAAACTTTCCTAAACTCAAATCTTATCCAACTTTTAGTAGACATAACTTGACATAAAACCATAAAAACAAAACGTTGTTTTGTGTCAGTTGGTACCTTGCCCCCTCTATCATTTTTGTTCCAATTAATAGACCTTAATAAGCCTACATATTCCACATCAATATATTTAGTATGATTATTCAAGATGTAAAGGCAAATCAAAACATGTATTTAAGCTGAGTCTAAGGATCCCTTTAAGATATCAAAAAATCCAGTAATTGTTTCTTTTAGTCCATTGATTTTGTTTAATGATCAGGGTGGTACATTTGAATAGTTTTAATATTTATTTATTTAATCTTCTGAAATATCAAATAATAATCTAAAAAGAATTTTAAAAGTTTTGGCTTCGTTTTCAATTTCAAAGAAATATTCAATAGTTTCAGTATGATTTATCCATGGGTTTAGTTCAAAAATGCTTTTATTTGCCAGTTTATATCGATTTATATCTTTTCTAGCATGTTTTACTTATTTTACCGATTTTTTGTTTAAAAAAAGTCAAGTTGAAGGTTTTATTTAACAAAGATATATTCTCACTCCATTCTATAATAAACGATCAATCATTCTATAATAAACGATCAATCACTCCATTCTATAATAAGCCAATCAGCCACGCGTTCACCTGAGCGATGCAGACAGGTGAATGTCACTAGCGACTAAACCTTTTAACTAACATTTGAGTTTCAATACGATAATGTTCAAAGATAATAATTATGTATCTAGTCACGTAGCCCTTACGAATTGTAATTTTGCTTTTTTTTTTTTTTCAATATTTGAACTTAAAAAAACGAGGTTAATTTTTCCTGAGAAAAAGCCACGATCAAAACATTTCCCTTGTTTTATAGCCTTGACATATAAATATGTATAAATAAATCTTTTATTATAAACAACTATATATTAATGAGCACTATTACAAAAACACAGTAGAGATGTGTGTACAGGATAATCTTCTATACAAATGAATTAATCATTATTAATTTTGCAATATATATTTTCAGCAACTCGGTGAGTAACATGAGCACATTATTATTATTATTATTATTATTATTATTATTATTATTATTATTATAGTTGTTGTTGTTGTTGTTGTTATTTCTGTAAACTTTACCATTCAGATGGTGTGTTTACTTAAAACTGCTCCCACCACCAAAACCTTTTAAAAGAAGATAAAAAGAATAATTATTCTTTCTGTTCACTATTAAAACATCCGAACATAATGATAATATCCGATGCAGATGGTTCTTAAAGAACAACCTTTATTTTTTTCTGAACATTCGTTCGTTCTTTACAAAAGTTCCCATGAAGTTCCAAACAATGTTCTATTTTTTTAACTCGTCAAAAGATGCAGAAAAAAAGACAGACGCGAATAACACGCCAAGTAAATACTGAAGTCAACTGAGTGTTTGCGATTTTTTTTCTCTTTTGGTATTTTTTATAAACAGCAAAAATATCGTAAACAACTATTTATAGAAGAAGTTATTCTCTTCATCTACATCATCTTCCCCTGTCTCTTCTCTTTATTTATACGAATCTCAATCACAAGTCTATGTCTGAAATCCTGACACGAACCTTGCTTTATGTGCGTAGAAAATGACACCTGGGCATATAAAAATAGCGTCATTTCCTTTTCACAGTCCTTGAAAGTCTCGTCATAAAACACACACACACACATATGTGTATAGATATATGTATATATATATATATATATATATATATATGTGTGTGTGTGTGTGTGTGTGTATGTGTGTTTTATGACGAAACTTTCAAAGACTGTGAAACGGAATGACGCTATTTTTATATAGCCATATATATATATATATATATATATATATATATATATATATATATATATTTACATAGGCATCACCACATTATCAAGGCCAAGAGGCCACTCAATGATAAGGGTTAAAGAGTTTACAGTAGAAATTGGACAATATAGTAATCATTAGTAATGAAAATTTGGTAAATTTGATAACTTATATGGAACGGCTCAAGAACTTATTTACGTTAGACTTGAACACAACCATATTGTAGTCAGCCGGAAAGCAGGAAAACAGAAAAAAATTCCACAGGCGTGCAGTTCTAAGAAAGAAGCTTTGTTCATGGAATCTACGTTTAGGTTTAGGCACAGAGTGGGGGGAATTATTGATAGTGTTTACAGCTAGACGAGTGTTTCTTGTGAAAGTTAGGCGAGGGGGGGGACCATAGATTGAAGCTCAGACGAACACTTTCCATGAAAATAACGATACATCAGAGACAAACTCGCAACATCTCTTCTGTGAGATAGAGGTTGCAAGGAGGAGAAAAGGACATCTCCTACGAGGCTACGAAGTCTAATTTGAACTCTATCAAGGCAGGCCAAGTCCTTTCTAGCAGCTCCTGCCCAGATGTGGCAACAGTATTCCATCCTTGGACGTACCTGGCTCTTATATAGATAGAGAATAGCATCAGCAGTGAGATATCTACCGGATCGATAGAAAGATCCCACCATTTTTCCAGCGGCCTTGGCAACAGACTTGATGTACGTGTTCCATTTAAGATCAGGAGTAATGGTCAAGCCCAGAAGCTTGTCAAAACTTGAGGCCTCCTGAAGACGAGAGCCATTCATTTCAATTGATGCCAGATGTGGATCAGAATGTTGATGATGTAAAGAGAGAAGCTTGGTTTTAGATGCATTAAAAGTAACCAGCCACTCCTTTCCCCATTGTACTACGTGCTCAAGATCAGAGGAGAGAGAATTGGAGAGAACTTGGTCGTTTACTGTTTTAGATGTGCTACCATAAATGGTAGTGTCGTCAGCATAAATGTCTACAAATGATGTAAGGATGTGATTTGGAAGATCATTAATGTAGATCAGGAAAAGAGTTGGGCCCAGGATGGACCCCTGAGGGACACCGGCATTAATTCTGTGAGCTTCTGATTTCTGCCCTTCAACTACTACTCTTATGAACCTATCAGAAAGAAATGATTTAATAATTGAAAAGACATTTTCAGCTATACCATAGCTAGAGATCTTGTGAAGTAAACCTTTATGCCTACCCTATCAAATGCCTTAGATATGTCAAGAGCAATTGCCCTAGAAAGGTTGCCTCCGTCGAGAGATTTGCTAATCCTATGAGATATAACTGTAAGCACATCTGCTGTAGATCTAGCAGAACGGAAACCATATTGAGTGTCACTAAGAAGGTTATTTTTGTTGAGATGGTTGATTACTTCTGTATTTAACACAGATTCCAGCAACTTACTCATGACGCACAGGAGACTTATTGGCCTGTAATGAGAGGGGGATGAGCGATCACCTGAATTCTTAAATATAGGGCATACTGATGAGATTTTCCAGGGAGATGGGAAACTATTCTCCTTAAGACAACGTTTAAACAGTTTTGTAAGTATGGGCACTAGTTCAGGTTGAAGCTTTTTGAGTACTATAATTGGAATACCGTCAGGGCCAATTGCTTTACTGGAATCAAGGTTTTTGATTAGCTTGGCAACATCACGTACAGATATACGTATATCACATAGCGTGTTTTCTGATACAGGAGGAAATATTGGGGGTTGGCGGCCTTGGTCGCAAAGGGTAGAATTAGCTGCAAAGTTCTTGACAAAGAGTTTGGCTTTGTCTGATGCTGACGACATATATATATATATATATATATATATATATATATATATATATATATATATATATATATACATAAGTGAAATCGTCTGTGTGTGTCTTTGTCTGTGTGTGTACATTTCCTTAACAAACTACTTTGTCAATTTCTACAGAATCGAGATTTGACGTAAGATGTATTGGGATTTAGAAAAATCTTTTTAATCAGTTTCCGGCCAGAACTTTGGCTGTCAAGGGGTCAAAGTTCAACGATTTAACCCTTGAAAACTCTACCAAATTACTCCGCCAATTTTTGGTCTAAACACTTAAAATTTTAGATGTAGGTTACTTGGACATAGATTAAACTTTTTAATTTGATTTGAGCCCAAAAGATAAATGTTAAGGGATCATAATTGGGGTCAAATTTTCAAAAAATTTAACTCTTAGCCAATTTTTGATCAAAGATTTGAAATTTTACATAAAGTGTATTCAGGGCAAGCTTTTTAATCTGTTTTTGGCCGAGAATTTTGCTATCAAGTGCAAAAGATTTGGCATTTGCTGTTTCTAGCAAACCATTCAGTAAATTTTGTGTCTAAACATTTGAAATTTTACATAAAGGGTATTCAAACAGGCAGCAAGTTGTAATCAGTTTTTAAGCTGGCAAGAGGTCAAAATTGAAAGAGTTGGTCTGTGCAGACTCTACCAAACTCCTCTCCCAATATTAGGTCTAAACACTTGAAATTTTAGTTATCTGGACATAAGACAAACTTATATATATATACATATACATATATATATATATATATATATATATATATATATATACATACATATGTATTAAGTTAGAGCCATGTCCAAGGAATTTATATGTAAAATCTCAAGTGTTTAGACACAAAATTGTCGGAGGAGTTGACCTTTGACCCCTTAACAGACAAATTCCGGCCGAAAACCGATGCCAAACATTTTCCCAAATCTCAGTACCCTGTATATAAAATTTTGAGCCTGTAGACTAAAAATTGCCAGAGTTATTGCGTAGGAAAATGTACACAGACACAGACACACAGACACACACAGAGACACGTTCACTTATATATATATATATGTGTGTGTGTGTGTGTGTGTGTGTGTGAGAGAGAGAGAGAGAGAGAGAGAATAATGGAAATCGTACTTCGACAAAATAGAGAAATAAAAATAAAAAGGAACAAACCAAGTTATGTGTTCATCAACGTTTCGTCTTTAGTTCGATTCATCCAGAGGAAGTCTCGAAATAAAGACGAAACGTTCATGAACACATAACTCGGTTTGTTCCTTTTTACTTTTATTTCTCCGTCTCTGTCTCTTTCTCTGTCTCTCTCTTTGTCTCTGTCTCTCTCTTTCTATCTTTATACAGGGTGACCCCCAAAAAACGGGACCAACTCTAATTAGGCCCCGTTTCTTAGTGTTTTGTCCGAATGAAATGAAACTTTGGTCATAACTAGTTTATTATATTCAACACATCACATCAAAACACTAGAGTCTTTGGCCTTTTTTTTCTCCGTTCTACAGCATATGTTCTAGATGGCCTCCATTTAGCTTTTGGGTTTTTTGGGTCACCCTATATATATATATATATATATATATATATATATATATATATATATATATATATACTCGATTTCAATAACCACGACCTTCTTTTTATTACTAGCACATCTTCTCTATGAAAGCTGCCTAACAGATCGAAGGACCCAGGACTGATTCTCCGAATCCCATATCAATATTTTTATTCACTTTTATGCTTAGTTATAAATATTCAATGCAATGTGCTGTACTAAGTGTATAAACACATTTAAACGTTAGTATCGTTTCACCACTAGGAAAGAAACATAGTCAAAGTAAAGTACATGCGATAAAGGTGAAAGTAAGTCGATGCACAAACATTTGAAGGAAAGTAACGTGTTTAATAAGTAATAAAAAATATATGTGCTGCAGCAAAAATAATATTAACCTAATATCCGGAAGAGAATACAAAAAGACAAAAAGAATGCGCGAATGAACTGCTTATAGTTAATTTATAATTTAACTGACTAATGAAAACTGACTAAGTGACTAATGAAAATGATCCTAATTATCCCATCGACACTCCTTTACAGACAAGAGTACCTCAGGTAAAAGACAGTAAAATCATCTTAAACTGAAAGATAGCATGAGAAAACGGCTTCCGATTGATAAATTTTAAATAACACAAAAACATTCTAAATCCGGTCACCAATAGAAAAAAAAGGAATAAATACGATGCTGTTTTTCTTCACATCTTAACAGTTACTGGATTTGCATCACTTATTTTAAAGCACCGTAGATGATAGTCAGGAGACCTAACCCATCTCCGAAATAAAAATGGTAATGCCTGGGAGGATGCTGTGCTATAACCATTGAGTATAAGAACAAAAAAGACGGAAACTCTGTGTGAAGAGGTCATAAAACTAATAAACTAATACACCCAGGAAAATTGAGATGACAATACCTGGAAGGAAGGTCTCTCGTGAATAATGCAGCTATATTACGGTGCAATATTTATTTAAAGAAAGAATTTAATGAATTAGGGAAGACGTGCAATAGTCGATAGTTATGAGCGTAGCTAAAATATAAAAATCGACAGAAATTTACGTAAATTTTATAACCGGCTGTTGTAACAATGAAAACAAACCACTGTTCTGTTGAACTTGTGACATAAAAAAGAGAGGGCGATAAAGAAATTGCATGTTATCTGCTTTTAAAAATAAGAATCTCATGTAAGAAGACGATGTTTGCAATTTTTTAGGAATCGCTCGCTGAGTAAAAAGTTTAATTATGACTGTATATTTTGCGGAAAATATTTATTAAACTAGCATGGGTGCCCGGCGTTGCCCGGATGTTTGAAGGTGTGTGCTGAGCAAAAAGAAAAAAAAAGGTAATTTTTTTTAACTTTGACACCTATTATGACCCCTTAATATTTATTGTTTTGGCCTCAATTTAAGTTATTAAGTTAGATCCATGTCCAGGGAACCTATATCTAAAATTTCAAGTGTTTAGACCCAAAATTGTCGGAGGAGTTTGGTAGAGTTCTTAAAGGTTAAATCGTTGAACTTTGACACCTTAACAGCCAAATTTCTGGCCGAAACCCAATCACATAGATGTTTCCAAATCTCAGTACGCTGTACATCAAATTTCGAATCTGTAGACTAAAAATTGACAGAGTTATTGTGTAGGGAAATGTGCACAGACAGACACGAAGTCAGACATACATACAGACACGTTCACTTTTATTGATATGCTAGCATGGATGCCCGGCGTTGCCCGGATATTTTGAGAAAAAAAAGCGGTCAATTTTTTAAAACTTTAACCCCTATTATGACCTCTTAAAATTTATTGTTTTGGGCTCAAATCAAGTTATTAAGTTAGATCCATGTCCAATGAACCTATATCTAAAATTTCAAGTGTTTAGACCTAAAATTGTCGGAGGAGTTAGGTAGAGTTCTCAAAGATCAAATCGTTGAACTTTGACCCCTTAACAGCCAAATTTCTGGCCGAAACCCGATCACATAGTTTTTTTTCCAAATCTCAGTACCCTGTATATCAAATTTCGAGTCTGTAGACTTAAAATTGACAGAGTTATTGCGTAGGGAAATGTACACAGACAGACACACAGATACACAGACACACAAATACACAGACACGTTCACTTTTATAGATATACTAGCATGGGTGCCCGGCGTTGCGTGGTATTTAGAGATTTATGTTGAGCAAAAAAAAAAAAAAGTAGTCAATTTTTTAAACTTTAACCCCTATTATGATCCCTCAAAAATGTATTGTTTTGGGCTTAGATCCATGTCCAATGAACCTATATCTAAAATTTCAAGTGTTTAGACCCAAAATTGTCGAAGGAGTTTAGTAGAGTTCTCAAAGGTTAAATCGTTGAACTTTGGCACCTAAACAGCCAAATTTCTGGCCAAACACGGATCACGTCGATTTTCCCAAATCTCAGTACCCTGTATATCAAATTTCGAGTCTGTAGACTAAAAATTGACAGAGTTATTGCGCAGGGAAATGTAAACACACAGACACACAGATACACAGATACACACACAGACAAACACTTTCACTTATATATATATATATATATATATATATATATATATATATATATATAGATAGATAGATAGATAGATAGATAGATAGATAGATAGATAAATTGAAAAGAATAATGAATAAGTATATAAATAAAAAGAAATTACGAATTTATGAATTTGAAAAATGCAGGCGAACACTGGACGAGAAATTGTATCAGTAACTGCTAATCCGAGAATGAAAAAGCTATGCCTTTGGAAATCAATATGTTTTCGTTGTTGTTTTTTCACCGAGATATTTGTAAGTCTCTGTGAATCCGTACTATTACAGGAAACATTTGATGTTATAGGATACATTTACTATTGTAGGAAATATATAATGTCATGTTAAACAGAAATCTTATGGATAAAGATAAATCTGAAATGTATCCAAGTAAATAAACACTAAAAATAAGAATAATGGAAACCACTGTTAGCGGATAATTAAGTTATTCTGCGAATCTGCTAAAATGTTATTCCGTTAATCGAGAATTTAAAGAAAGTAATTAGGATAGGCAAAACAAAGAAAGAAAAAAAGTGTAGTTGAAGAAAGTGTTCCGTATTAAGATTTAGAATGTAGATCATAGCAAAATCGGAAAATATGAAAAAATTACGGAATAGTTACCGTATAAAAAAGACGTTGAGATGTACGTGGAGAATCGGATCGAAGCTGTGAAGCAGGAAAAAAATGTAAAAATTATGGAAAGCAAATGGCAGAACGCATATTTTCTGAAAACATGCATCAAGAATTTTCCTAAATAGCTGTTGAAACAGATGTATATATTCAGGTTTTGATAAGAAAGCTATAAATGTCAATGAAATGGGACAAATTTACTTTGTTAAGCCTATGTTTTAAAGATTTTATCGCACTACTTGTTCTAAAACATATTACTCTTATCAATGATATAGTTAGTTGATAAATTTAGGTTTTGTAATCTGCTTTGATAATAATCTTCTAGATAGAAACAAAATAGCAAAATGATGCCGACCACTGTTAGAAATGCTATTAATTATTTTGAAGATTTCAATTAAAATACCTCTCATTCTTTTCTAGAGATAATGCTGATTTTTCAAATATTTATTTTATTTAAATCTTTGCGTCTGTTTTACAAGTACTTTATTGGAACTCATAGCACCTGTGCCTCTTCAATGTATATACTCACCATAACTAGAGAGACAGCAAAATACTCCGCTTAAATGTTGATGTCTTTAGATGCCGGGAAGCCTTCCACTCTAATAGTTTCTTCCCTTGGATTGCTAGATTTTGAATTTCCCCCTCTTTCTTTATTTCCTAACTGTACTGACATGCAATGCAAACAGACTTCTCACTGCTAATCCCTCCACATAGTCCCTTGTAGACATAATATCGATTAATGGCCTCTCACATTCAAGTAGCAATACGCTTTGTTTAGAGTGAAAAAGACTTTTTTTAATCAATATCCATAACGATGATATTTTACTATCATCATCATCATCAGCAGCAGCAGCAGCAGCACCACCACCACCACCACTAGCAGCAGCACCAGCACCAGTTTAACAGCGTTGTCAACCACAACTCTTCAATGCATACAGCTATCCCGAAACAGCTCCACTTTTGATGATAATCCCGTCTCATCGATCAAGTTATCCATTAAAATGCATCTTGATCGACCTTGCTTTTTCGATCCTGCCATTCTACCAATCAATACTAAATGTTCTATGCCTCTTTGATGCTAAAAATGTCCTAAGAAAGTCATTTGTCTCTTCATGATAGTTTGCATCATCATCCCTTTGGTGCATTCAGATCATCCATATTTCCTCGTTAGAAATGTGATCTTTACAAACGAATCCTAACATTTGTCTCACAAACTAAATTTCTGCGCTAAATGCGTTTCTGTATTTTGTGGCAGTTTTCGCAACCATATCACAAGACATACTCGATCATACCAGTTATCATAGGTGCCACAGGACTTATGAAGAAGAACCTGGTCCTACCTAACTAATATTCCTGGTGAACCAAGTGCAAAAGAGATTCAGACAATTGCACTTAAGGGAACAGCGAGGATACTAAAAAGAGCTCTCGGTTGGTTTCAATAAAAAAGCGGGGCAATGTTGGCAGCTGGTTTGGCTGCCCCATACCCAGCATTACAATCTTCAAAAAAAGAAAAAAAAAAACACACACACACACGCTTTAAGTACACGTTCTCTAGTCTTCAGCGTAATGGTATGGGAGCATAATACTGAGTTAAATGCTTGTTTACTCTGATCTATACGTGATCTTATATCACATCGCAATCGTCCTCTAGATGAAATCCATGATCCAAAGTAACTAAATTTATCCACCTGAGGTAACTGACATGGCTTCAATTGTTAAATCCCCCCCACACCTACACACATATATATATATATATATATATATATATATATATATATATATATATTGTGTTTTTTCTAGAGGCAGCGAACTTTAAATTAACAACTCTATCGATTTTTGGTAATTCATTACGTAAATTCAACAGGACGGAGTAACATGCCACACAGTGCGAGAAACAATTGATGAACAAATAATTTCACTAAATGAACCTGTCAATTGGACACATCATTCGTGCGATTTAATTAGAATATTTTCTTTGGGGATATATAAAATCTACGCTGATAAACCAACAGACTATCTGAAGACAACATTCGACGCATAATTGCAAAAATAAAACCTAATTTAATGCTTGAAAGATTAGATTACGCCATATACGTGCGAGCCGTGAGGGCCATATGTGCAATATTGTATTTAAATTATAAATAGCAAAAATTTATATTTTGAATAAACCCATATTTTTCTAAAAAGCATATTTAAATGTGATTTATTTTACTTTAAAGCTCGACGACTCTAAAAAAAACAACCTTAAACACGTACACCCCCCCCACACACACATATATATATATATATATATATATATATATATATATATATATATATATATATATATATATATATATGTCATGATTTTCTTGGGGGTACAAAACTTTATTAAGTCAATCATGAAGGGGAGACGTATTCCTTCGGAATTTATTTCATATTAAAAAAAAAAAAAAAAAGACCGAGGAGATAAGGAAAATGGATAGCGACTAAAAAATAAAAGTAGGTAAATAAAGGAAGAAAAAATTTTTTAATAAAGTGTTCCGCTATAGCGGAACACTTTATTAAATACCGGGATTGTGCAACGAACTTCAGCATCGACTCTTTCTCCGTATTGAGTCGAGCTCACTCCGTATATGATCTAAAAGTCTTGGAGACTGTTCACGTTCGCCTTAGGAAGCCTTCCCTTTGTAAGCAAAAGGACTGCTTGTTGGATTTGAACGTGATCAGCCTCTAAAAATTCATCCCCATACGATTGCTCTTGCTCCCGTCTCTTTTTTAGATTTTATTATTAAGGAAAACAAATTACTAAAATTTCAATTTTGATGAGTGAGGGTGAAACATGTCAATTGACTCGTTTTGATTTTTTTTTCTTCCTTTATTTCCCTAATTTTATTTTTTAGTCGCTATCCATTTTCCTTTTCTCCTCGGTCTTTTTTTTTAAATATAAAATGAATTCCGAAGGAATACGTCTTCCCTTTATGACTGCCTTTATATATATATATATATATATATATATATATATATATTATTTATATATATATATATTTTAAATATTATTGTTTTTCAAATAAATACAATTGATTAGTAGTCTATACATTTCTTACTGATTTACTCATTGCGTTCATACAGACTTCATTTGGTCAGTATTTCAATATATCCAGATATATCCTATCAGGTTTCATGTTTTTTATTAGAATTCAATTTGGATAATAATAGTGTCATATTTTGGTTCATCTTTAATTCTTGTTATATCCATCCCATCCAATCTCTCCAACGGAACGAACTTATAAAAGCAATGGCTCGTACACTAATTGTTACATTTGCTAATTCATTTGTTGTATCATTTCTTACGTTTTTTTTTGTGTGTGGATTTGACTTTCTGCAGATGCATCTTTTCGAATTAATATTTCATACAATCGTATTTTTATGTTTTCATATTTTTTTTACTTCCAATGTCCAATATTCACTTTATATCAAACATTTTGATAATTTCTTACGTTGACATCATTCTAAGCTAATTTTCTTAACAGATCTAACAGATATTTATAAACTTTCTAATAGTTTTAAGGATATTTCGTATTATTTGAATTATTCAAAGTATGGTTCTCATTTGGGTGTTATTCTCACAATGTTTCAGCCAATGTAACTACGACCTTCTTTAAGTTTAACTCGT
Source organism: Euprymna scolopes (assembly GCF_053919585.1). Lineage (NCBI taxonomy): Eukaryota > Metazoa > Mollusca > Cephalopoda > Sepiida > Sepiolidae > Euprymna > Euprymna scolopes. The sequence continues at coordinate 95,366,469 of NC_136495.1, read as the reverse complement.
CGATCTCGGGAATATACGGATTTTGAACGTAACTCTTTATTACATCTTTGATCTAGTTCAGTCAGCCATGATTGGGTAGAAATCATAGATAAGTGTATTCTTGGTATCGCTTGCACTAAGTGTTGACCTTCAAGTTCCAACAGATTGTGACTTAGAACTGATTATACGTAGCACTTCATTTGTTACGCAATGTGAGAATAACATCCAAACTGAAAACAGTAGTCTGAATAATCCAAATAATCTAAATGATCAATTTCAAAGCATAACAGGAATATTTTTATAAGCGATTTTATCTTTCTACTTAAGTCTTCTCGCATTTCAACATTGAATGTCTCAGAACTATGATTCCAATATTTCTTTTAGCACTAAATTTTCTGAAATGTAAAATCAGATTCTCTTTTTTTATTATAAATAATCAAAAACTGCTATTACTTTAACGTTTTTAGTGTTAAAATAGGAGTACATCGTGGATTTTTACCGAGTCCGTTGCTTTTCATTTATGTCAGAAAATTTATCTATGGACTTTCAAACAGGTTGATTGGAAGAGATGTATGCTGAATATTTTGTGCTTTCACTTGAAACAGTTGAAAATTTATTTGTTCAGGTAAAGACTGAGGGGAATTTTATGGAAGGTATCATATTTAAGCGTATTTTACGACCGGAAAATGCTGACACTCTGTTAGTATATTAATAATATAATAATATGTTAAGATTAAATGTTAACATGACCAAAATGTTGATTGATGATTGTACTTTTGAAAAACTCCCAGAAAGAAGAAAGTTACCTACTTAAAAAAAATTCCTCTTACTTTTCCCCTCTGTCCTGCTCCGCCTGTTCCACAAATCCCAATCCTCAACATGAAATAGCCTCAGAAAAATAACACGTGTAAACCTAGAACCCCATCCTCCAACGTAGACCCCTACTACCATGTCTCCTTCTCCAACATCAGAGGTCTGCGTTCCAACCTTCCAGAGGTTGAAACTCAATTACAGCAGACGAAACAAGACATATTCTTCCTAAGTGAAACTGGTATAAGGCGGACCTTGACGAATTCATAATTAAAGGATACTCTAACTTAACATCTAAATCAGACCCCCAAGATCGCCATAAACATGGGATATGTGTCTACATTAAAGATGACTTTCCGTGTGGTAAGAATATCTCCAGAGAAGACCCTAATTTACCTTATATGTGCTTCCGGTTGCACTTGCTTACACGACTGCGTTTATATTTGCTCTCTGTCGCCCCCACAATAGCGGAGTTACTATCTTTAAGAGCATATCTGAAAAACCACATCCTGTCTGCTCACCCTTCAGCTAACATCCGCATTTGTGACTTCAATGTCCACAATGTGGAATGGCTGACCAACTCTAACAAGACAGACGATGAGGGGAGATTCTGTCATGATTTTGTCATTGCCTCTTGGATCTTCCGACCACTCTGTTGTATTAGTTAAGATAAAAACGAAATGCAACCTCTCCACCGTACTGTATATCGATACTTTACCGCTAACTGGGATAGATTCCGTACACTTATATCTGATCTACCCCTGCATTCCATGTTTAAAAAAGATGTGTCCTCCATAGTATCAGACCTGACCGAATGGTTAATGGTATGCATAGATCGATTCATACCATCCAAAAAATTCCAACAAAAACCTAAAAGTCAGCCATGGTTCTCCCCAGAATGTGCTGCTGCCATCGCGCACAGAAATCACTTTTTCAATAGCTACTAACGTAATAGATGAACTGAGACTAAAGCTGCATTCAGGACTGCCAGCAACCACTGTAAAAGAGTAATAAAAAATGCGAGAGCTATATGCTCAGTCCGTTAAATCCAAACTAGCTGAGCAGCGGCTTGGTTCCCACCAGTTTTGGCAAATAGCAAACAGGATCCTGAACAGAATAGTGCGTTCTTTCCCAACCATCATCAATGGACCTGAGGTCATCTCGTCAGCATCAGATAAGGCCAAACTATTTGCCAAGAACTTTGCAGCTAATTCTACCCTATGCGACGAAGGCCATCAACTGCCCGTATTTGTATGTTGCAGAGCGTGATGTTCGTTATAAACGAACATCACGCTCTGCAACATACAAATATCTGTGCGTGAGGTCGGCAAGTTAATCAAGAACATTGATTCCAGTAAAACAACTGGCCCTGGCGGCATTCCGATTATAGTCATCTCCCTCTCAGTGCAGACCAATAAGTCTCCTGTGTGCCCTGAGTAAGTTGTTGGAATCCATATTAAATAGAGAAGTAGTCAACCACCTCAGCAGAAATAACCTTCTTAGTGACGTGCAATATGATTTCCGTTCTGACAGATCTACAGATCATAGGATTAGCGAATCTCTTGACAAAGGTTTCCTCTCTAGGGCAATTGTTCTTGATATATCAAAGGCCTTCGATAATGTATGGCATAAGGGCCTACTTCATAAGAGTTCCTGCTACGGTATAACTAGAAATGTTTTCTCATTTATTAAATCATTTCTCTCCGATAGGCTCATAAGAGTAGTGGTTGATGGGCAGAAATCAGAGGCCCTCAATATTAATGCTGGAGTCCCTCAGGGGTCCATCCTAGGCTCAACTCTCTTCTTGATCTACATCAATGATCTTCCAAAACACATACTTAAATCATTCGTTGACATCTATGCTGATGACACGACCATCTATGGCAACACATCAAAGGCCGTAAATGACAAAGTTCTCTCTGATTCTCTCTTCTCTGATCTTGAGCGCATGGTACAGTGGGGGAGAAGGTGGCTGGATACTTTTAATGCATCTAAAACCAAGCTCCTATCTTTACATTATCAACGCTCTGATCGCCATCTCTCATCAATTGAAATGGGTGGCTCTCGTCTAGGCGAAGCTCCATGTTTTGATAAGCTTCTGGGCTTGACCTTTACTCCTGACCTGAAATGGAACACGTACATCAATTTAGTTGCCAAGGTCGTTGGAAAAATGGTAGGATCCTTCTACAGCTCCAGAAGATATGCAATTCTCTATCTGTATAAAAGCCAAGTACGTCCAAGGATGGAGTACTGCTGCCACATCTGAGCAGGAGCTGCTAAAAACAGCCTATACTGCCTTGACAGAGTACAAAATAGGCTTCGTGGCCTAGTGGGTGATGCCCTTTTCTCTTCCCTGCAACCCCTCTCCCACGGAAAAGACGAGCCTGTCTTTGTTTTATCGTTATTACCATGGCAGGTGCTCGTCTGAATTCCAATCTCTGGTCCCCTCTCGCCAACCTTTCACGATAAACACCCGCCTAGCTGAAACCACTGTCAAAAATTTTCCCCACTCCTTATCTGTACTAAAATCAAAACGTAGATTCCATGAACAAAGCTTCTTTCTTAGGAGTGCATGCCTGTGGAACTCTGTTCCGGTTGCCTGTTGCCCACCTGACTACAACCTGGATGTCTCCAAATCCAATGTAAACAAATTCCTTTTATTATTAAACTAATATACATTTTTATATTAAATGTTTATTATTAAATTAATATACCTTTATTAATTGATGTAAAATGTATATTATTAAAATCAAATGTATCCACTTTCTTTTTATTCTTTAACATATAGCTAAATTAAACTAAATAGAGATCACATTAAACCCCCACATGCCCAGTTGCAAAATTCATAATGATCGATTAATTAGTTTGGAACCGAATCCTGTACATACAAATATATAGGCATATAATCATACATTATATGAATATATGTGTCTGTGTATGTGTTTGTGTGTGCGCATACGTGTTTGTCAATATATGAAACCATATTCGACTTTATTTATTGCGTATAAATACACGTTTCATCCTTAATATCAGGTCGGTTCAAAAGTTTTTGCCGAGTTAAAATTTCATCTAGAAAATGAAAAATTGTTTTTGAAAATCTTTATTCATACAAATAACGACCTTTGTTTCCTATAACTTGATTCCATCTGTCAACGAGCTTATAGATGTCTTGCTTGTAAATTTTTTTAGATTTTTTATGTGAAATATGAATCTAAATGATGATGTTAACCTAAGGCCATCTGAATACTTTTGTGATTCTCGAAATAAGTCATCATTCGAGGGAGCTAGGTCAGGAGAATATGCAAGATGAAGCAAGATTTCTCAAACAAATTTCCCTAGGAGACCTTTGATCAGTAGTGCTATATAAGGACGAGCATTATCATAATGGAAGATGACCCTCCCTTTTTATTGACTAATAACGGTCGTCTTTGGATCAACATGGGTGCGAATATTGTAGAAAACTATGAATGATACTTTAATAAATTGAAAGAAAAAGGTATAAATTAATCATGGTGATATGTTTAAATAATAATATGCGTAAAATAAATTACAATAGTTGAAAATGTTCCTTCTACAAACCGGCAAAAACTTTTGCACTGGCCTCATAGTACACACATTGTTAGGATGGTGTGATGTTTCTCATCTGATTTATCTCATTGTGGACGTTTTATATAAGGAAATGTTTCTTTCTGGCGAAGATCGTTTTTGTGATTCTAATTTTTTAATTTCCTTGTATATTTGGTATCAACAAAGGAGAAATATACTCATAACAAATGTAGATAACACGATATGAATGCATTTATATACTTTAATAATACAAGTATTTTCATTTCTTTTACATTATCCGTGAATGAAACGGGGTTAAAGGTCACTTGATATTCATTAACGTGTTCAATTGACCTTCGTGATTCGACCTCATTTAATATCCGTTTCCTTTCACAAAGGAGTGCACACAAGAAAATTCTTTAATAACATTTTCTTTCCAATCCAAAATATCTATTTATTGTTCGACCACTCACACAAGGTGGCAATACCATCGTATTTACTGCAACCTGGGTGACAAAGAATTAAAAATTACTACACGATTATAACGTATACAAAAAGCACAAGCATTAATAAATTATATTTAACTCTATGGCGTCGAAATAATTCACAATAAATTGTCCCTCTATGCGTTTCATATATTTAAGGTTTCTTTTTTTTTGGGGGGGGGGCGCTATACATAGGAGGAGTGTAGTTTTTATTATGTAATGGATGTATGTATATAGCATATTTTACACAGAAGGTTTAATATATGTAGTCAGCGTTTGTGCTTAAATTCTCAGGGGGGGAGAATATGAGGTAGCTTGGTTGAAAGAAGTTGCTCAGTTAAACCTATGTGTAGGTATGGATGGGGTCTAAATTAAATGGGGGGGGTATGCTATGTATATTTTTAAATTCTTAAACGAAATGTAGATTAAAAAAACTACATTTCGTTTAAGCACTGTAAGTATCTAAGACACACCATCTAAAAATATACAAATTTAGCATCACCCCATATTTAATGTACATCCCCTCCATACCTACAACACATATACACATAGGTTTAACTAAACAACTTTTTTCAACCAAACTACCCATACCCCTTAGAATTTAAGCACACACGCTGTCCACATACATTAAACCTACTGTGTCAAACATGCTATATGCATACATCCATTAAATAATGCAAACTATACTCTTCCTATATCACAGAAACCACTCGTAGCTCCACCAAACAGCCTTAATAATCTATTTCGCTCCTGATGATACTATCGCTATACATCACAACCTTATCACATTAACTGCATATCTCCACTCTTCTGATGAGAAGCATTAGGCTTCGAAATGCCATGGAATAAAGCGTCCTCACTTACCTAACATCCCTAAATAAATGTTGAATAAATGAATAAATCTATATTAATATATAGTTTTTATACCTTCATTTTTCTTTCTTGTTTATTTCTAAATAAGCCCCAATACAATTTTGTTAAGCTTTGTATTAGGTTGGTACAAAAATAATATTGTTTTTTGACGTTCAACTTCATGTTCAAAAACAACATTATTTTTGCACCAACCTAATATTATCCTGATAAGTCTCCCCTTAAAGAATTTATTCTATTATCTTCCTTTAACTTTCACATTCATATATATATATATATATATATATATATATATATATATATATATATATATATATATATATATATATATATATATGAATATAAAAGTTAAAGGAAGATAATAAAATCAATATATATATATATATATATATATATATATATATATACACCGTTAGGCCAAGGAGTTATAAAGATGAACTTTCAGATAAAGATTCATTGGCCATTGCTATTGGTGGTAGAGAAGGTTTCTTTCTTTTTTGGTTTGATGAAGTGGTATCCTTGAATTGGGATTCCACTGAAACGTGTATGAACATATGTAACCAATAATGATTGTATAATAAACAGACTATATATATATATATATATATATATATAAATGGTATAAAGAGTTCCTTTTCAATACCTCATTTGATATATACACCTATTAAACAAATGAATAAATCTATAAATCTATATATATTACGACAGTTTTTATACCTTAATTTTCTCCCTTTACTGATTCATATATATATATATATATATATATATATATATATATATATATATATATATATATATATATATATATTGGATAAGGATAGAGATTAACAATATATTTGTTTAAAATCTACGTGGTACGTTGCCCAAATAAAATATTGTTTTTATTTAAGAGTAAAAAGAAAGCATGTATATAACAAACAAGTCAGTTAATTTTATCTTTTTAAAATCTTAATTGAAACCGTATTTGATGTATAGTTTCGATCTTTTACACATGACACATAGAAAAGGGAGATGTATCTAAAATCATAATGAATCGCCGTCTCTGATAAAATCAATAAAGGCTACGCAAATGACGGAGAAACAAAACGTTAATAACGCATGCCGTATGATGAAAAAGAAATACATTCATTTGAGTTTCTACATCTGAAGAAAACGCCGCCTGTTTAAAATAAGTAAAAACATTGACTTCTTACGATGTTCACCGCAATAAAATATATACCGTAAAAAATATGAAAGAAGCGCTTGCGTAGCTCCCATAAACAAAACAACAAAACAAAAAAAATGAACACTAGCTATAAAAGAATTTACTTACGTATTCCATCAGGCGAAAACGGGTTGCTTGCTGCTCTCGTTTAGAATAGTGAATGTAAAAAAATTCCTGACTGAATTATATAATAACCAAATAACTTTTCGTGGCGATGAGATCTTTACGGCCATTTAGACTTTCTCCAAATTTGTAAAATAAAAATCAACGATGTTTTACATACATTGATGATCAACCAATGGAATTTAGCGGCATGCATCGGAAATTATCAGGCAGACACGGACGCGCATGAGAGAGCGCGCACACACACATGCACACACACACACATACATATATATATACATACATATATATACATATATATACATATATATACATTTATCATTACCGACTCTACTTTGTATAAGTAGCATCGCCTAAAGATGTTTTTTGTTACGTGTAACTGCCTGACCGAAACATGCTCATGAATGTGTAGCGACATATAAATGCTTATGTTAAACAAATAAAATGAATATATCTAATATTAAATGTTATTAAATGTTAAAAATTCATTGGTTGTTTCACCTTCGGAAAATATTAATAATTCTCCAAATTCCAAATAACAAGTTTTCTCAGTTTTTTTATTTATAAATAAATAAATGACCAACTGAGAAAACTTCATATTTGGAACGTGGAGAATTGTTATATAAACCTACATATGCTCTGGAATTCCTCCAAGGTATTCATTGAGCTTGTTTTGTTATTTTTTCAAATTTTAATAAAATTTTTTTTAATATTTATGAAAAATTTTTTTTAATCCATTACGATCGGTATATACAAATTGAGCAACGTTTCAAGTAAATGATTACACTATATATATATATATATATATATATATATATATATATATATATATATATATATATATATATATATAATTATTTACTATAATATTTAAATACCTACAGATACTAGTGTTTCATCCCTTCGGGAATCTTCAGTGCATGAACCCGGCGACACAAGTCATCTCTGGCTTAATTAGCAAGGACCGTATCCATTCGGCTACCGTTAATCGCGAGAAATAATGTTGAAATTAAACATGATATTTTTAAATGTATTTTTACGTGAGTCGGAGTAATTTAATCATTATATGATGATCTATATGTGTGTGTATGTGTGTGTGTGTGTGTGTGTGTGTGTGTTTGCATGTGCACGTTATCTTCAGTATTGAAAAGGAGAATTACTGCCAATCGACGTGTTGAATAATTAACATTGTTAAAACTTAATTAGTTATTATCGATCTATCTGTCTATTTATCTATTTATCTACCTATTCAATGATATTCTTAAAATAGTTCATATTGGGAGTTATTTATCGTTTATAGAATAAAGTGTAGCAATCGGTTTGAGCTGAAGATGTTTATATAAATTTGCTTAGTTTAATATAAACAAAATAATCTTGGGCAGGCAGATGTGGAAAGGTCACACGTAAAGAATATGTGTGCTTTTTGAATGATGACGTAACGGAACTGAAATCAGGAGATCGGGAAGTTTAGAGTCGAGAGTTGGAGCTTGGTCATGGGAGTGAACAGACGGCCAGGAAGCGAGGCTGAGTAGAATAAACACGTAGACAAGAAATGTAGACCCTGTGAACACCATTTGAGACAGCTGAAATAAATTTATATTTTAAAAATATAAAGTGTTGTTCTGTGGTTTCACAAAAGAAGGATGAACAGATGTCTCAATAGAATGATGTTGGTCATTTCATGTTTCATCACGGAGTGAAGATGGAAGAACTCTTGAAGAAAGAAAGGTATGAAACATATATTGTTCTTCTTATAAAAAAATATACATTATAAAATATGAACTATAAAATATACCGTGTGATAACTCTTTGATACAACATGACTCAGTTTATACATCAACATCTCTAACTCTGACTAAACAAACATATATACAATTTATACGTTATAACGAATGTTATAACAAAATATTTCCCTACCTCTCAATACAATATGACTGTTTTATAATATCAAATCCACCTCGTTATATAATATATTGGGTTTTTTTTTACACAGGCACAAGAGCTCAGAGCAAACAAGGCACTGTGAGGGAGGGCCACCAAAAAGGTGATTTCAAGATTATTTCACTGACTAGTTGAGACATTGTCGCTACAGAGGCTCATTATCACTGGTCTTGTTATCGTGACTATACCAGACCAAAAGTAAACAATTCAGCAAAAATTGTTCGAAGACTCAGACTCAGATCGATAGCAAGCAGCAGTTGATGAATCATATAAAAGTCGCATACAGTACATCAAAGAGGAATTTATGATAAATCCAGATATTAACTAACAGATAAGCTGAACGACTTTATTTCTTCTTGAGGGTTCAAAGATGTAAAAGACCTTCGACGGATGCTAGAGGGAATATTTGGTGATGAACTTATATTCCCTGATAAAAAGGGAAAGTCGCTCGTTTTATCGAGCAATCTTGATTACCAAGAATTAATAAAAATACATCAAATGCTGAAGAAGTAATACAATGGAAATTACTAAATTCTTAGAAAAAACTGCTCTTCACATTCGTCAAAATGTAAAATGAATGCGCCATGGCCACTTGCTACTTGTAGATTTGACAACCTTGAAAGCATGCATACCTGACGACCTTCATCATCCAATCACCTTTCTGCCGACCTCATAAATACGACTCAGTAAGCAAAGGTCTACTGTCTTGCTGACTATAAGTCAGGACATCGTCTACACTGTTACATGTGGATGACAAAAGACTCCAAAACATGTGCTATTGTCATATGATGTCAAGACGTTCATAGGCAACGTTGAACTAATTCAAAAATCAATAGACTTGCGCATGGTGTTTAATACCACCAGCTAGAAGAAAATTACACATTTTTTGGTCTCCCAAAGCTTGCGTCTGCACTTAATAAATGTGTCATTCTCCCTAGAAACATCCAAACCTCTGTCTCCACAAACGTGTCCTAAGACAACATAGATGGATTGAAGGCTGCTATCACTGGGGCAGATGCTTTGCAGAGAGTAAATAGAATAGCAGTGCAGCCAAATATCATTGGATCTCACACGCCATGAAAAGCTCTATCTGCTATTCTAAAGAGAAAGATAAGAACCATTCTATTTGAAATACAAGAACTTTCTCTGTATGTCTCAGAATAAAAGAAAGAATTACATCCTCTCAAGGCATCCACTGCTGATTTGTTTCAACATAAAATGAAGATAACTGCAACTAGAAGAAAGGACTTGCTTTGGATGCTGTCTCGTATTGTTGATGCAGCAGGTTAAGTTATATAATCCTAGACTGGATTCAACATCAAAACCTATGAATCAGTCAGCACTTCAGAGGAAATTATTTCCTAGCTCCTTACAATCAACACTCCTGCTAAGCAAATGTCCACAGTATAAGAAATCTTTGTCTGATTCGAAGCTATCAAGGCCTCTCTTGGCCAACATCGTACTTGGCCAATAGGGGAGGTCGATTTTGGAACCACGGTTACTTCTACCCAGGGAAAGATGTAAACTAACCTAAAAAGTAAAAGTGCAAAATATTTTTCTCCAAAACTTTACCGTTTTATGAGCAAATGAACTTAAACATCGAAATTATCGTATATTTTGATTTTACACCGGTGTTAAGTGATAGAAGTAATAGGTTAAATTATAACCGGGGTTGAGAAAATCTGAAGCAAATATGTTAAATAATATATATATATTTTTTACTGTCGAGGCATTTTAAGTAAGTTAGCTAATAATAAATTAGAAAAAAAAGGCTAACACTGAATAATATTTAATCTAATTTACAATGAACTTCACACAAATCTGGTCTATTTTTTTACTGGTGCAATTTTCAATCTTCACCGGAAAAATCAAAACATTCGCTAATTCACACACGTGTTTACTAGTTTGCATTTCATTTTAATACATAACTATCAAGAAACAAAAATATTTTTATAATTCTTATAAAACAATTTTATTATTATTGTTATAATTATTTGTTTATTTTAAAGATATTTTATAATTGTAAAGATATTTTTTCATTTGAAAGTTGTTTATTTTGCGTGCCTTTTGCCGTTAACATCTTGCCGTTAGCAGTTTGATTTGTAATTCAGTAAGTGAATATTTATTATTTTATATTTTATCATATTTGAATTTTTTCTCTCTCAATTTTTACTTATTTATATAATTCGACAATTTCCGATATTATATACGTTTTTCAGATATATTTTTTCTAAAATGGTTGGGAAACAAACCAAAATTTCTACTCGCAGTAGAGATACTACTAAATTTGCTGGTCCACCTTCTATGCTTGATAAAAAAGAACCCCCCACATATCGACAAGTGATACAGCACAGTTATTTCCTGGAAAATATACATCCAACCTCAAGTAAATTTGCGCTTTCAAAATTAATAGCCGGTGATATAATTGATATTTGGAAAGCAGTTAATCCACGCTTACCGCTATTAACTGAAGTGTATATTGTGAATAAATTGCAAAATATCTGCTTTAAAAAAGTAAAACAGATAAATAGAAAATCTTTGTCATCATCTGCAAAGGACATTTTGATAAAGAAACTCGACACATTGTTTGACATTTCTTCTTGCCGTTGTCAACTGCCAATTTAATCTTGTGAGGACAAAAATGTGAAATGTAAAAAGGAAAATTGTCAGACCAAACACATAATCTGCAATTTCCCCCTCAAATAGAAGATAAGTTTATTATTCTATTTTTCATTCTTTAAGACAATGTAATACACATTTTAAAGTAAATGAATTTTTATACTTGTATTTTAAGTAAACAAATTAAAAATCTCATACTTTTTCATTTTATGTGAAATTGCATGAAAATTCTGAGTCACATCTCGCATCCAATATGTGTCAAATTTGATTTTTCAGGTTCCATTGGAAGACAGAGAATATCTAAAAGACCAAAGAAACAAAATAGGACCTAAGGGCACTTTTCAACTTGGTCCTATAGATAAAGCTTCCATTAAAAAATATAAAAGGAGTGCAGTGTTAGGAGAAATAGGGAACCAAGTTGGTTCATCTTCTGTTGCCTCAACATATTATGACCAGAATGTTCCCCCTTCCTAATCAGAGAATAGCGATCGACAAGACGAAAATGCTGAGCCAGACAGATATTGTAAGAGTGATTACAGCCAATTAAAAATTCCACGGTATGCTAGTGAACTAATCCGGGGTGATGTTAGTTCAAAATTAGGAGCGAGCCTGGCAAATGCCTTCCTTTTGGATTTAAATGCTATGGGACTTCTCAACACAAGTATAAACATTAATAACATCATCCTGGATAAATCAAAAATAGACAGACAAAAAGAAAAAACTAAAGAGCATACCCTTCAAAAGCACAATGAAAAAATTGAAAATCTGGTTTGTATTGGTGTGGATAGTAGGCATGACAAAGACACTTTGTTTTATCAGGAGGTGGTGGAAGCGAATGGAGAAACACAAATAAGGAAAGTTAAGGGACCAGAACGCCATTTGACATTAACAGCGGAAATAGGCTGTGATAAAAATTTATCCCTAATACTAATGCAACTGGTGTTGTTTTAGCAGAAGAAGTTGCAAGTGTCTTAAAAGAATATAAGAGTGAGACTACATTAAAGGCTGTACTTTTAGACAATACCAATACAAACACTGGCTGTGAATCTGGGCTTGTCACATCTCTAGAAAAAATATTAAACAGGAAGTTACACACTATTGGTTGCTCCCTACATCAGAATGAGCTTCCTTTCAGGGCGTTATTTAAATGGATCGATGGTAATACACAAAGCCCAACATCATTTACTGGGCCAATTGGAAAATTATGTGGTAATAATTACAATCATTTGCCCCAGGTTGAATTTCCACCAATAAGTAGTCCTTTGGATATCAATTATTCTGTACTGGTAGGCATTGATGATCTGAGTGGCGACCAAAGACTGCTTTTGGAATATGCAGTAGGAATTTCACGGGGAAAGGTTGACCCAAAATATGCTGCATGGAGGATTGGGCCTTTAAATCAAGCCAGATGGCTAACTCTAGCAATTCGACTAATGTGTTTATGGACGCGACAAATTTATCGTCAAACACTGTTTGATAAAATGCACACATTGGTTAAATTTATTGTTGAAGTGTATGCAGTTAGTTGGTTTGAAATTAAAAGAGACAATAAATTTCATAACCAGCAACTATACATTTTTAATATGATTCAGAGGATTAAGCAACAGCCACAAGAAATCCAAACAGTTGCATTTAAAAATATTCAATACAATGCTTTTGCTCTATTGCCAGAAAATAGTTTGTATGCAATGGTCAAATCAGATGAAATAGAAGTGAGGAAAAAATCTATAAAAAAAATTTTAACCATTAGGTAAGTAAACATTTTTTTATATAAAATAATGAAATTGTGTACATTGATTTATATGTTCATTTTTAAATGTTGTTGAAATTTCATCATTAGAAAAAATTCAAACAAGTAGAATCCATTTTTAAAGTTAATTGCTTTTTTTTCTTTCAGGAGTGCAAAATCATCTCACAAAAGGTTGAAAAAAATTTCAACAATAAATTTCAAAGCTTCACATTGGTGTCATTTAATAAACCTATCTCAAAGTGGAGTTTGTGAGCCTGCTTTTACAGAAGAATTTTCAGATGAGGAACTTCAGGATTCATCGTTGAGTGGGAGGGAACTAGATTTTCCTGATTTACCTGCACATTCGCAAAGTGTCGAAAGGGCAGTTAAGTTAACTACAGAGGCTTCTCAGTTGGTCTATGGATTTGAAAGAAGACAAGCATATTATTGCAAAAGTTTTATGTCGAGAAATGAGGCCTTCTTTTGATTCAAAAGGATCTTATGTGGAACACTATGAAATGATGCAACAATAATCATTGCTAACATTTGTGTGTGGTTTGACATATTTTTTATGAATCTGTTTAAAAATTAGTGTATAGATTTGAACCTAAGATTACCTATGATGAATATAGGTATTAGAGCAGTTTTAATTAACAATTGTAGTTTTTAAAAATTGATTCACTTATAAATTCCAAGCACATTTCATTCTATTCCTTCAATAATAATTATGACCTTTCACATTTTTATTTTAATTTTATGTTTTCATGGAAATCGTTCCAGACAAGGCATGAAGCCACTTTATGTAAGGATCTAAAAATAATATATTAAGGTCAAAATCTTGCTAATAATATGCATAAGATGGAAAAGATTCTGACCCAGAATTACTTTTTATGACTTGCATCCTCAGTTTATGTTGTCAACTGAAGATTATATGCAGCCAGGGGGGGGAGATTCACTTTTTAATATTAATTTTAATATATTTCTTTCCTTTTTACTAAAATGATTAATCTAATAAATTTGTTTGGACTGAAATTGTAAAATATTTATAAAATTGTCTAAAAAGCAACGGTTTCTTCAGCGCGTCTAATAAGACAATCTTTAAAGTTAAATGCTCATCCAACCATGAAAGATGGCAAGCTAATTTTTTTATATTAGTACTCACCATACTAACACACAACTTTCCCTGCGTAGAAGTTTTTGATTTTCTAGAAAAAGTTAAAAATCGACCTCCCCTATTGGCCAAGCCTTTCATGCAAAGACAGCCGAAATCGTCTGAGAAAGTACAAACATCTGCTTCTAAGATTCGGAATTTTTCACGCTATCATGACTGTGTTTACTGTTGTAAGGAAGTGCTTTCGGGATGCAAACCTTGGAGATTGAATCAGAAATGCTGGAGGATCTATAGCAGGTGTGTTTGAATTTAGGGCATACAAGAGAGGTGTCAGGGTACACAAGTGTGTACTAGGAGCTCTTTTTCGCATGATATGGCCGTACTTTCTTCCATAGGTACAAAACAATCATCCTGATATCTTAGAAACTCCAAGACCTTGTTGTGAATTAGCATTGCTATGTAGAGTAAGCCGTGTTTGAGTCACTTCGAGAGCAATCTGTGAAATAATTTTCTGATCTACCTGCGCCATGACAATTGAGAGCTTTGTCTTCTAGAGGGCCTAGATAGACATTATTTAAGACACTCTGCTAGGGCTATTCGAGTCTCCCGTGAGGGAGACTGTGACTTGCATCTGCATGTCATTCGGTTAATGATCTATGGTGCTTTGCATATTATGCAGGATACCTGCCTTCGTATGTAGAAATGACCAATCTCACAACCAGTCATCTAGAGATCTACCAGCCTTTCAGAGATGGAAATTTTTCTGTTCAGTTCACACTATTCAACCGTTTTGGTTGCGTACCTGTTGATCAGACAACAGAGGTCATAGTCAACAGAGATACACAGAGGTACAATAAACTTCAGGCTGGAGCTGTCAACAAATACTATTTTTTGGCTGAGCACAAGAGTTCAATTCTACCCAAACTGAAAAATATTCTTCAGTACAACAAAAGTGGTACTGAAGATCATGAGTTCTAGAAATCAAGACTCCACGTCTGTAGAATGCAACATTGACTTAATATAAGATGGGGCGCTACTCATTTCCCGAAGTTACTTACCATTAATCAGCAGTATAATGCAAAGTGTTTAGGAAAGAGTCAAGTACCGCTATTTCTCAACCGAGAATAGAAACCGCTGTCGTCCCACTAGCGAACACTGATATTTTAATAAGTTCCTAAATTCCGAAAAGTATACTAAACGCCACGTTTTGACTATTTCACTTGCTAGTTCTTATTACTACATGTTGTTTATTACATCACTGTTTCCCAACCTTTTTCACCTTCCAATAATCATGATGTCCCAAGGAACGTCTACATATAAAAACATTATACAATTACATTACTCCATTCATAATGTAATCGACATTTTTCTTTTTATAACTGGAAACTGACGGCCTGCTGAAATTAGTCTGTACTCATCGAGTATGTATCTTGGTTGCACGCAAATCGCTTGTGTAGTTTTATGTCATCTGACCACAAAATCACTCTTTTAACTTATCAAATGTATTTTGCAGATATATTCTCTGTGGCTATTACACTTCTTAAAATGGTGTGATAGTTTGAAAATATTGTTATAATACATTCAAATTTTTTAAAAAATATTTCCGTGCATGTATAAAAAAATTAGGTTCGATTTGCAAATGTGTACAAAGCATAATGATCACAGTTTATTTATCAGTATCTCTTGAAAGAATCCTTGGTAAGCTCTTAAGGAACAACGGGGTTCCGAGGAACCCTGATTGGGAAAATCTGAATTAGATGTTTACTGTACGTGCATTTTGTATTAATTGCTAATAGGATTTATTTCAAAAATGTTTTTCTCGCTATCTGTTGTTCATTCAACTAACCGATCATTTAGTGTTGTATGTACTTAAACATTTTACTCGTTTTAAATTCTAACATCTTTGAGTTTAGTTTTTATTTCTGTTTATTCGAAAAAAAAAACATTTGTTCATTTTGTTCTCTTTAACAGCGTTTTATTCGGCCGTTTTAGTAACGCGCGATTATTCAACAACAGCGCACAGGCCATTTTTGAAATGGCTTTTCCTTATTGACAGCGGTATATCGTTCGTCCTGTGAACTTCTAGGCGGTCCATACTCCCAGGTTTTGCTTTCTGAATCTTTGTGAAGAGGTAAATTTACTAGTGATCGCCTGGGGCACCTCTACCGGGGAACGTTGCCAAAGATGCTCAAGCATTTTTTTTTTACGGTCAGAGTGCTGTTCCTCTAGGGTGCTGGCTTTCGAATCTATTTTACCGACCCTTGTGTCACATCACTTTGCCGTAGGGCGAAAATATATAATGCGATCATTTACAAAATAAGAACGGATATTCGTAAAATACATCTTTTCAAGTGTTTAGCAATGAACATGCGATTTGCCAGATCAACATGCGTGACAGACCAAATATATTTTTTATGAAAGAATTGAAGTCGCTTACACTTTATATGTTCTACAGTTTCTTTGTACATGACTCTCTTCTTCACTTCTTCAAACTCTCATTCCCTTCTTATATATATATATATATGTATATATATATGTGTGTGTGTGTGTGTGTGTGTGTGTGTGTGTGTGTGTGTGTATATATCCTTCTTTTTATTGTTTCAATTCTCTTCTCTCAATATATCTGTACAGTGTCCTCTTTATATCCTCGTTTTTCGCTTTCTAGTCGTAAGCCTTTAGATAATCGTTTCCGTTCTCGGACTCAGTCCATCCCTTACCCTCTCCCCACAGAAGATTACCGTTACGCCAGTTTACGCCCAAAGCCTATCACCTTTCCACCCTCGCCTCTCTCCACAGCAAAATTAGAATATGCCTTTTCCGGATTGTACAGGACAGAGGCAACTACCCTCCCTATCAGCCATAACCAAATTCAACACACTGGTCATTATCGCCGGATCATAACGTGGGAAATATGCTCCAATCGACATTTTGCGAAATGCTGCCGGTGCGCACAATATATTCCGATTACCGGAACTAGTCTGGCTGCCATATTGCTTTTGATTTGCCTTCGTCCTAGTTCCCTATCCACGAATATTGACTTCCGTCCTTGGACAACGAAAATGCGCAAGAAAAAACAAAGGCCCTTCCTAACCAAAAGTCGGTTGAAAAACATAATAGCATAATAAAATACAGAGAATAACGTTAATATAATATCTGGGTGAATAGTTTAAATTACCCCTCTGCGTTATTAATACGCACACATATCTATTTTTTATGAATACATGGAAAAATGTTTTTCTGTCTGTCTGTCTGTCTGTCTGTCTATCTGTCTGTTTGTCTATCTGTCTGTCTGTCTGTCTGTCTCTCTCTCTCTCTCTCTCTCTCTCTCTATATATATATATATATATATATATATATATATATATATATATATATATAGCCAGTAGAGTTTAGTTTCCTAGAAGAACATCCAATGAAACAATATGTGTCTACCAAAATAGTGCTCAATGAGTGAACAGAGCAGGTATATTAATTTTATTTATACAAACATTAATGGCTACATATGTGCATACATGTTTCTGTAATCACCCACGTTGGGAGATTACGTCTTCAGGCCAAGAATTACCGTCGAAAGTGATATTTCCACCAAATACATTTTCCTATTTCGTTTATCAAGTTAGAATGCAACCTGGGTGGGAGTCATAAAAACGGTGAGAGGATAAGTGAGGTCTTTGAAGATAATAAACATCTTTTTCATTTCCCTTTCCCCCCATCCAACCTAACTTTTGGTTTTTATGGCATAAGGTACTTGAGAATTTAGTTTTTTTGTCTTGGAGTCTGTAAATTAAGAACATTAGCTATGGTCAACTAAGTACTGACCGGTGCCTTTTAATCTACATCCACCCACACATACATGCAACACACACACAACACACACATACACAGACACCGCCACACACACACACTCACGTTAATACATATATTCAAAAGCGAATCCATGCTGTACGCTTTTATTTTACTCACAACACACGTACTGAAACTAGGCAATAACTCTAGACTACGCAGGAATAAAGTTAAAATTACGATAAGGTAAATAAAACAAAACAAAATATAAATAAAATTAAATAAAAATGAATAAAAATAAAATAAATTTTAACAAATAAACAAACAAAATATGAATAAACATAAAACACGAAAGTTATCTAAACCCCACATGTACCTATATATATATTAATATATCAATATATTTACAAATGCCTACACTTTGCTACACCCGCGCATACATACACACACATACAGACATACAGAGACAAATAATGGCATTTTTCTTTACTTCTGTAGCGTGGTAACCCCTTCATATATGCAATAGTATGCTACTACACTCCAGACGGGTGTATATATATATATACACACACAAACATACACACATATATACATATATATACATATATATATATATACATATATACATACACACATACATACATATATAACATACATATAAACAACATTCGGACATCCATACATTCTTGTAATCTATATTGTTACAACAATCATATACGAGACAGCCTATTCTAATAGTTCAGAAATATATATGCATATACATACATATACATACATACACACATGCAAATACATCCATATACAAACATACACACAGATATATAGATACACATATATATATAAATATACAAACATACATGCATACATAAAATACACTTATACATACATACTCACACAAAATAGACACATATATATATATACATGTACCCTGCCACCAAATGATACATCTAAAGTAGAAACAGACATGAATACATTTACTATATAAATTCCCTTATTTCTATCAAACTCCACACGCATAGTTATATTTCATGGCCCCACCCGCTTGTTACATTTTCCTAAGTTGTAGGTTTTTTCCGTAAAAATTTATACTACGTAAAAATCTATATTGAATTCAGCATGAAGTTCATAGGCCTATCTTCATATTAAGCAAACACTCTTTCTATGGTTAGGCAGATATACATAAGATGTATAACGATACAGTGGTAGATGATTGAAGATCTTTCTGATAGTAAAGTGTAAACAAATACGAAATACATTCAGAACCCGTTAACCGACGTTGCCCGGTGGAAAACTGCCCCCCTCACAAAAAAGTAAATTACGGTTGTTGTTGGTGGCCGTTGCCGCACCTGAACAATTGCAGACAATGGCGACCGTGGCCGAAATGAAATAATCTGACTTTCACTGGCCATTAGTGCTGGTTTGGGACAATAACATGCAGATACTGTTTGACTTTAAAAGAAGCAATTAAGGGAATGCGTAAATCTGTAAGAATTAATAAAATTACAAAAAATGAACCAATTAAAATATTAATGGAAAGTATAAACAGAAATTTTAGAGGTTAGGGAGTCTCACTGTATATGAACTGTTTAAAGTGAGCGAAATCAGTGGCAGCAATCCTAGTTGTTTCCATTTGTTGTTCAAGTCTTTCTCTTCTTTTACACTTTTCCATCAATGTTATTACAGTAAATCCTAGTCTTATGTCGTCTTTTGTTTTAACGTGTGAAACAACAATTACGACTTTTTCACTTCACTTCACTTCGTTAAGTATTGTCATGTAATGAACGGCTTTCAGAATAGACATCCCCAACCTCTCGATCTTAAGAACGGCGTTCGGAATAGACATCACCAACATCCCCATGTAAAGAATCGATTTCGGAACAGACAACCCCTTACTTTAAACCGTGATAATCTTTGTCAGCATACCCACTTGCAAATGCTAAAAATATTGGGGTGGCAATGTCGGTAGGAGAGAAGTAGATTTGTTTAGTGCGCGTGTCACTGGCAGCCGGTGAATTACAGTCCATAATGCAGATCTTTATATCTCTTTAAGTACTTGTGTCCGCAAAATTTGAATGGCATTTTTAATCAGCATAAAAGTAGTCATTCTAAAGAAAATTGTGTAGGTGGATCTAATATACAAATTTAACCCCGCCACCCACCCATAAAAAATAAACGTGTGCACAAGGTTGATAATCCAGTCGATGATATTGCCGATCCATTTACTTTTAATTCGGCAACAATCGTAATAGATTGCACAGGTTTAAATAGAGTATATTTAAATAATGTATATAATTAATTACTGGAACAAATGTACAAAGCAAGTGAGTGAGCGAGCGATCGAGCGAGAGAGTGAAAGAGAGAGAAAGAGAGAGAAAGAGAGAGAGAGAGGGAGAGAGAGGGAGAGAGAGAGAGAGAGAGGAAATAAATGTTTGTCGTTTTTACTTCGGCATCACCGTGAAATGTTTTTTTTTCTTTGGCATAAAAAGAAATGTAAAAAGCAAGCAAAAGAGAACGAGAAATAGAGGGAAAGAAAGAGGTAGATAGCGAGAGAGAAATTGTAAAAGGGGAAGAATATATACAGAGAGAGAGAGAGAGATAAGGAGGGAGAGAGAAAGAGAGAGAGAGGGTGGGAATGCAGACTTACGCCATAAAATGTAACAAAATAAAAGACTCAGAGGGCAAAAGTAAGTATCATTGCGATGATATATTTGAATGGTACATTAGCATTCCCTTAGCATATGAATACCATTAATTCGGAATATAGGAAGGCTCAGAGCTCAGCCAATTAGATTGAGTGGAATCAATCTGGAGAAACTTTATTATTTTTGAATCGGCAAAGGGAAAGATTATATTATGTCTATGAGTTTATGATCCAGTTACGAAGGGTGAAAAGTGCAGATTTCCTCCTGGTTATGACTGGGGATTGTATGAGAACTTGATACTTAGAGGGAAAAATAGGAACTACTTCCTCTAAAGGTGGTTGCGATTGTGATGATATTGCTCGGCTACAACGTAGGATTTTATTATAACGACAAAATGTGTCTAAAATGGCATTCTAATGTTACATAAGATAGTGCCTAATAGTCTAGACATAATAAACTTGCATGTGCCATATTTTATTGCAAATTTACCGTACTTTGGTCCAGAGGGAAATTTCTGCAAAATATTATACATGGAGTAAAAAAAAAAAAATTGGACAACATTTCTGTAGCAATGGGAATACGTGTAAATGACCTGTGCTAGTTAACACTGTGTCTTTAAAATACTATGCCAAGTTTTGGCAATGAATGTAAAGGCACAAAATATCTATTATAGTCAATAACAACTTTGTTGTGATAATGCATACTTTCGCGTGACAACGTAAGTCTTATCTTGGCCTTGTTTCCCCATATGAGATGAAGTATTCACAAATTTATGCCATTGAAATGTTAATAATTCAAACACTATTTATCTGATCAAGTTCAAATTTTGTATGATCGTTACTGTTATCAAAAAGCATCAGATTCATGAATCCAATTTCCAAAAATCAAAAGTTTCCTGAGTCAGATAGTAAACGTCAAACTGAACGGACGAGCAATGTTCTCGTTTCAGTCAAAAAACTTGTTATACGCGGTAAAATTGGATATAAGACGCAAAATGGACAAATGTACGCGCGACTGCCCGACTTCATGAGCTATGGCGTTTCTTTTTCATTTACCAGCAGTTCAGCCCGGCTTTACTCGCGCCCTATGTACTGTTCATAACTTGCCCTACATGTGAATACACTTTATGTAAGATTTCAAATGTTTAGACAAAAATTTGTATAATTTCGTAGAGACTGCAGATGTCAATTGTTTTAAACATTGACCCCAATTTTGACCTCTTAACATTTATTATTTTGGCGTCAAATCCCAATACAAAGTTTTACCCATGTCCAAGTTACCTACATTTAAAATTTCAAGTCTTTAGACAAAAAATTGGCGGAGGAATTTGGTAGAATCTGCAAAATTCAACTCTTTCAACTTTGAATTTTCGCCTCAAAACTGATTAAAATGCTTGCCGCATGTCTGTTATGTATAAATTTAAAATGTTTGACACAAAATTGGCTGAGTAGTTTGCTAGACACCGCAAATGTCAAATCTTTTGAACTTTGACCCCTTGGTAGCTCAAATTTCCGACCGAAACCGATTAAAACTCTTGCCTTATCTCTGAATATTATTTATGTAAAATTTTAAATGTTTAGACTAAAAATTGGCTGAGTAATTTGGTAGAGATCACAAAAGTCCATTTTTTAAAAACTTTGACCCTAATTTTGACCCCGTAACATTTATTGATTTTTAGATCAAACCAAAGTATAAAGTTTGAACCATTTCGAAGTAATTTACATTTAAAATTTCAAGTGTTTAGACCCAAAATTGGCGGAGGAATTTGGTAAAGTTTTCAAATATCAAATCGTTGAACTTTGATCCCTTGACAGCCACATTTCTGTCCAAAAATGGATTAAAAAGATTTTCCCAAATCTCAATACTCCTTATGTCTAATCTCGAGTCGCTAGACTAAAAATTGATAGAATTATTTGGTAGGGAAATGTACACACACACACACACACACACACACACACACACACACACACACACACATTTTCAATTTTATAGGTATATAGATTACAAACCCGTTAATGACATCTTAGTAGAATGATACGTGAATAAACATCATTAAACGTGAAAAAAGGGGTTGTTTTATCATTCAGCCATGAGCAACACCCTTCTCTTTCTTCTTATTAAACAATCCCATTCTCTATCCTACAAAATGGATACTTCTTCTCACAATAGAATTATGAACTCAGATTGTGATACATGGATTTCAGGGTCACATTGCTGATCAATAGCAGAAATTCTAAGCAAGGCAAGAGTTCAATGATTCAAAGATAAAATCCGAACGGCGGAATAATACCATGTTCGGCGTGTACGTGACTTCGGGTGACGATCAGTGAGAATCCGCAATGCTGTCAAAGACCGAAGAAAAATGTGTCTCAATAGAACAATGTGAAACTTTCAAAAATGAACATACAGTGTTCGGTGGGAACAGTTGCTGGTGTCACCATGGGTGGCAGCACTACTTTATCCAGTAAAGCTGTATATCACTCTGGTTGATTGATGATGATGGCAAGGGATCGCATGTGATATCTCATGTAGCATGTAAATATATTGTTTTCTTGTTTTTAAGATCCGCGTAGATTGACGGTATTTTATCCAATCTTTATTGGTAATAATTTTCTGCAGTATTCCGGCTTACTCTCCATTTAGACGTGTGTGTGTGTGTGTGTGTGTGTGTGTGTGTGTGTGTGTGTGTGTGTGTGTGTGTGTGTGTGTGTGTGTGTGTGGTAAATAATTCAGAAATTGTAGAAATGAAAGTTGAGGATATGAACGTAATAAAGAAAAGAACGGGAAATAAAACTTACATATCATTTGTAAGGGTAAAAGCCTAATAGCAAGAGAAGTAGAGAGAGAGAGAGAGAGAGAGAGAGAGAGAGCGAGAGCGAGAGAGAGAGAAGAGTAAAGAGAAAGAGGAGAGAAGAGAAAAATGAGGGAACAGATAAAGCAAGATAGTGGATGAATGAGTAAGAGAGATAACTAGATATAGTGATAGAAGAGAAGAGAGGGCAAGGGGAAAAACTGGCGAATAGTGAGAAAAAGAAAGAGATTTATGATAGAGATAAAGCAGAGAGAGAGACAGAGAGAGAGAAAGAGAGAGACAGAGAGAAAGAGAGAGACAGAGAGAGAAAGAGAGGGTATAAAGTGAACGCGATAAAGATAAAAGCAGAGAAAAAGAGAGTGGGGGGGGTAGACGCGTAATTGGGTGACCGTAAGAGAGAAGATATCGTAATTGAAAGGACATGGGGAAAAGGCAACTAAGATTTTTAATATTTTTTTTAAGCATAAAAAGGAAAAATGTTTGTTCATGAACTTCTCCGTTCACTCTTTTCAATAATCCGTTCTTTGAATTTGACACGACCAACTCCGCCATTTTTCTTTATTCGTGTTTAGTCCTCATAGTGATTCTTTTAAACTGCTTCCTTTAAATGCCTTCCGCCTTTCTTCACTACAAGTGGTCCCATAGTTACAAAAACAAAGTTAGGTGACCTTCAGTTTATCTGTCAAAGACCTTCATTTTTAGTGTAATCAATACTTGGAAAAAAATAAGCAAGCATCATGCAAGCACATAACCGCATTCCCATATTTCACGACAGAAACAGGAATTGTCGTCTCAGCGGGAGGAAATAGTCAATTTCTACAGAACTGCGAATCGTCCATTTTACAATGACGTCACGACGCCACGTTGTTAATTTTCGAATTGCGACATTTACTTCGAGACTTAAATTATGACGTCGATAAAGATGAATCTAGAAAGACCATTTATAAGCAAAAGTTTTGTGTGATTTTTGTAAATAAATAGAAAATTTTCTGTAAAGAAGCTATGTTTAATATCTGAATGTTTCAACGTCATTTTTGTTTTCTAGTTTGAAAAAGTTTCGAAAGGAGGAAAAATCCTTTTCTTATTTTGGCATCTAACAATATTTTTCAATATCTTATATATAATTTTGACTTTTTGTGTTTGTGCTGCGGCATAACACACCATAAAGGATCCAAACAGAATTCTATTCAAGTTTCATACATCTTCAAATATATTTATACGTACTGCGACTTTGCCGTCAAAATAATGTTTTAGTCTTTTTATATATATGCGTAAAGATTTATAATGTGTCATGCATTTATTGAGTGGAAAGAATGGGATATTTATACTTTATATATAATTTTCTGATGTTATGTATTTATTTATTTAATTTTTTTTTTTTTGGTGCATTATTATTATCAACCCCTTTTTGTGAAACATCGTCTCTCTCCATAAATGTAACAATTTTTGTCAAACAGATTCACCGGCCTGTTGAACATTAACGAAGACGAGGTAGTTGATGTCAGCAAAGTTAGGAAATGGATTCGTCGATTTCAGAATGGCGACATGAGATATGACTGACAAAGCACATTAAAAAAGGCTTGCAAAAGTTCATTGATAATGGTGGTGACTATGTAGAAAACAAACTGACCCACAAAACGTCGCTCGTTTTAATGTTACCACTCCCGTCTATATAGTTCTTCAACACTTTAGTTTTTTAGTTAAGAAATAGGAGGCCTTACTTTTGGAGCTATCCACGGGTGCTTAGTGCTAAAGAGGACCGCGATTCAAACATTGAATTAATGTAATACATTCTGAACACTTTAAAAAGAATTAATTTTAGAACAAGAAATACGTCTTAAAATAAGTGAAATGCACAATAAAATAATTTTGTTCATATATTCATTACTGAATCATTTAGAATTTTTAAAACAATATTAATTATTTAATCATTGTTTTTAATTAATCGAACTTATCCTTTTAATTATTTATCGTTTGTTTTTAATTTCTATGCTTATCTAATTACTATTTGTTCTCTAAATTCATAATTGAAGTTTTTGCTCTTTGACTAGGATATAAGTAAGGATACAACACATTCTCAACTCCATCCCTACTTTTCCTCCCTCTCAAGCCGAACTCTCACTTAGATATCAATCTGTTTATTTATGGACTTACACAAAGGTTGATCTATTCTTTAGGTTGGGAGGGTTTTACCAACCGATTTTTGTTGATTTTTTGTCCTACTCTGCATTTCTAATGAATTATCACACACACACACACACATACACACACACACACACACACACACACACACACACACACACACACACACACACACACACACCTCACACGCACACACACACCTCACACGGAAGAAACTAACCTCGCTAAAGCATAAATTAAATGAATTTACGCACTTATTCCCATTGATTAGAGAACTGCGGCTTGATGAAGATGAAAAAAGTATAAATACACACACACACACACACACAGATATATATATATATATATATATATATATATATATATATATATATATATATATATATATATATATATGACTACTTCATTTAATCACATAAATTAATATACGAAAGTATAAATTTATGCGTAAACTTTAAGTATTTACTTCAACAGTGCTCAATACGTAGATAGAGCCAGTTAAGCTACACAGAATATTCCGCGTTTCATCCACGCTAGGATTCACCAGGCTTATGCGAGCAGTTGTGGTTGTCTATCGTTTTTATATACGCACATTCTACTGAGCTTTTAGTAGCCAAGCAGCTTTCTAGTGTCCACCGCTCCCTTCCTAATCAGCCAATGAGCTGGCACTTACCGTACAAAGGCCCAGTTGACCCCCGGCTCACTCCTTCCTTTGTGTGTGCAATTTTTCCGGGAAGTGTAGATATCTAGTGTTCTGATCTGTTTTAAACTCGGTTAAATGTGTGTGTTTTTTAATATTAGTTTATATATATATATATATATATATATATATATATGTGTGTGTGTGTGTGTGTGTGTGTGTGTGTGTGTGTGTGTGTGTGTGTGTGATAATTTATGTATATGTATGTTTATTTTATTTATTTATTTTCTATTGTTATTGTTAATTTTAAAGTTATTTTGTATCGCTATTCTAGAGTAAAGTTTATTTTGTGAACACAGCTGTTCGCTATTTCTCTCCTACAGTTTAATAGATGTTGGGGTTCTTTAAAGTATAGGATAGCAAATTTTTCGTGAAGGCATAATCTACATGGATCGTCTAGGTCTCTACATGTTTTTGCTTGTCTTACTATTTTCCATTCGACTACCGGCGAACGTCTGTTTTCTTTGAGTTTTCAGTATTTGTTTGCTAGAGTTGTTTTCATTCGATGTTTTTTTTATTTTCGAATCTACTTTTGTGGTTTTGAAATCTAAGGAAGTCATACCTACGAAATATTTCTTGTTATTCGGGGTTTCTTTTGCAAATATTGTGGACTGGTAAACTATGCTTTTGGTTAGACATTTATTTTGAAGTGGGCAAAGTGTGCGGGATCTGCAGTTGCATTTATTTTTTTCGTTATTTGTATTTTTATTTTTATTTCTAGTATGGTTGTTGTTGTCCGGAGTTGGTTTATTATTATTATTATTATTATTATTATTATTATTATTATTATTATTATTATTATTATTATTATTATTATTATTATTATTTCTACTAGTTACATATGTGTCCTTTGATGCTGTTTTATTTTTGTCATGGTGTCCACTTTTTTATTGTTTATTTTTGTTGTTGTTTTCATTGCTTTTATTTAATATTTTGTTATTATGTGCTTTAATTATCATCTCTAAATTTTTGCAGCAGCTGTATGATAACTTTAGGTTATTTTTATTGAAAATTTTGTATAAGGGATTGATTACGGGGAAGTGCTTTTCGATGAGATCTTGAAATTTCTTGCCAAGTTTTGTTTTTAACATTTGATTGTATGGCGCCGTATACCAGATTATATTTCTTTTTCTTCTATTTTTAATTTTATTATAGTTATTGGTGTTTTGTGGCTTATATTTGATATCAATATTTTTGTATCCACTATTTTTAGGGCTGTTTCGTAGACATTGATTGACCTGTTAAATAAATTTTCATCGCTTGAGTTATTGCTGAGTCTACTCACGATCGAGTTAGGTATCTGTTTTATAATTGATGGTGAGTGATTGGACTTATGGTGCACGTATATGGGGTTAGCGTTATCGTTATAAAAAAGTAGGGTTCATATGTGTTTTTATGCAAATTTAATGTGGCATCCAGGAAGTTTTTTATTTTTATGTTAGATAGTACGTCTACTTTTAGCCCTAATTTTTTTATTTTGAAGTGGGAATATATATATATATATATATATATATATATATATATATAGAGAGAGAGAGAGAGAGAGAGAGAGAGAGAGAAAGAGATATACTGTGGCTGAAGAAGGTTCGATATAATCGATCATGAACTGATTCTATTTATATCAAATTTGAAACCGACGGTACCGACGTTTTATACTTTCTGTAACTTTTTAAAATAAATATTATGCTGTTATACTGATTTTTATTTATAATCGAACACTTTGCTAGTGTTTTTTCTAACAAACACTATATATATATATATATATATATATATATATATATATACTCCATTTGATTTGCCTTTATATTCTGAGGAATTTATCAATCACATTGAAGATTTAGATGCGATCAGTTTAATTATCTTGGGGATAAAGAAAATCTCAAACATGCGCATGCGTACTCGATTTGTAAAAACTTTTCATTTTTTGTTTGTTTGTTTTCTTTTTATCCTCTTTCTATAATTTTCAATGGACATAAGAATTTAAAAAAAACATTGGATTTGTGCTTGGATATTTAAGTAAAAGAACAAAATAAGAAATGTTCCATATTTTCATCTGGCAGGAATACAAAAAGAAGAAAATAGATATAAAAATATAAAATAAATACAATTATACAAACCACTTCATCTGAAGCCATCAATTTTGTCGCTGTGATTTGTATTCATTATTTTCTTTTCAGTAACTCATTCCTTTATTGCTGCTCTTCGCACACGCCATTATTTGCCTTTTATTCTATAAACAACGAATAATAGAATTATTGACAGGAAACACGTTCTTTCCCTTACATTGTCTGTCGTCCAAATTCCTTTTCTGAAAAGCAATGTGGTTTTAAAGGTTTCTAAATAAAGAATATTTTCTTTACAAATTTTATTCATTATTTTTATTATTTTATTTATTATTTTATTTATTGTTTTATTGCTTCCGCTTTTTAACTTTTGATAAAAATCAATCCTTCAGAAACAAGTTAAAACTATTTAGCAGTCATTAGCAGAAATTGAGAATTTCAAGTTATTTTATTTGATATTGTTTACAAGTGTTCTGCCTATTCTCTGAATTTCTTCACATGACTGAAAATACTCTAAGTGCAATCCAAATATCTGTCTGAGACGTTTGCAGATTTATTTAAGAATCTCGATTCCAGCAAAGCAATTGGCCCTGATAATATTACTATGATAGTGCTAAAAAAACTGTCGCTGGAATTAGCTCATACACTTACAAAGCTGTTAAAGCATTATCTTAAGGAGAGATGCTTCCCAACATCTAAGAAAACCTCGACAGTCTGCCCAGTATTTAAAAATATAATACCACCTCAGCAAAAACAACCTACTCAGTGTCAAACAGTATGATTTCCGTTCCGATATATAAGCTAATGTGCTGACGGTAATATCACTCAGTGTAACAGTGGCATTGACGCATACTTAGCCAGAACAGTAGCAGCAGCAGCGGGATGATACATATGCAAATGACCAAGCCGGTGCATGAGGTGACGTACAGCGGAAGAAGAAAAAGAAAAGCGGAAATAAAAAAGCACCACGCAGTGATAGGACCGGCAAAGCATGCCGTAATGAAATGGACGTGTTGTACGTGGGTGGCGAGAGCGTTTTAGAGGAAGCACGTGTTCGACACGGCAGATTTTTGTTAACTATATGGTGAACTAAGAGGGTTTTAAAACAAGATGCAGTGCTTTATTTTGGAAAATACCATAAATGTCTTTTCACCTGAAAAAGCTAGGTTGAATTTCTTTCCTTTCTTTTTTTTTTGTTTCTTTGCGTGTGAGTCCAAGTGAAAGTGTAACGATGACGTTATATTATGATCAGCGACCTCGTTTCTATAGCAATAGTCGACTTGACTTGACATTACCAAATATTTTTTTATACTTACATCTTATAGAGAATAGAAAGTTGACCTTGGATTTACTTTCAATAACCTCATACTTTTCCTTTCTTAATTTTGTCCTTTAATCATCAGATTCCATGAACGATGTTTCTAACACAAGGGAAATATTTGTTGTTTTCTGGGTTTCAATCTATCTGTATATCCCTTATCGTTGGTTAGTTTTACCTTGAAGTAGTTTTTCTTTTTTAGTTTTAGATTTTTTCTTCTTTTTTAGCTTCATATCAAGTTGATTCATGCTTTGTATAGAGTGATTCTTTTGTGTTTTGTTGGTGACATTTTTCATGTTGTCAATAATTTGTTTATCCCGGTCAGAATTGATATCTTAGTATTTTCTACCTGATAGCTAATATGTTCCTTATCTATTAGGTTGGTGCAAAAACAATATTGTTTTCTCTCATAGGTTACTTCTATAATATGGTTTCTGAATTAATTCTTTATCATATATAGTCATGCTATATATCATTTTGAAGCGCGTTTTTCTCTCTATTAAATCCTGTTATTCGTTACCGTCTTAATCTCTTCATTCATTTTTTGCAGGCTTTTCGACAGCATGGAGAAAATTCAAATCCGCATGATTTTCTTGTTCCAGTTCAAACTAGGCCAAAAAGCTGCCGAGACAGCTTAGTTTGACCAAGGAACCACTAACGAACATGTGGCACAACGGTGGTTCAAGAAATTTCGCAATGGTGACGAGAGCCTCGAAGATGAAGACAGTCGCGGCCGGCCGACTGCAGTTGATAACGAACATTTGAAAGCCTTAATTGAAGCCGATCCTCGCAAAACCACACGAGAAGTTGCTGTTGAACTCGAGGCCGACCATCCAACAGTCGTTCACATTTTAAACAAATAGGAAAGTGAAAAAAAATTGGATAAATGGGTGCTACATAAATTGAACGATAATAAAAAAAAAATCGTCATTTGAGGTATCTTCTACGCTTCTTCTGCGCAACAAAAAAAAAAACAAAACATTTTTCTAGCGGATTGTGATGTGTGATGAAAAGTGGATCCTCTACGACAACTGGCGACGTTTGCACAGTGGTTGAATGCCGGAGAAGCTCCACAACTGTTCCTGAAGCCTAAATTACTAAAAAAAAAAGAAAAGTTATGGTAACTGTCTGCTGGTCTGCGACCAGTCTCACCCATCACAGCTTCTTGAATCTGGGCGAAACGATTACGACGGAGAAGTACTGCCGACAAAATGACGAATTGCACCAGTTCCAACATATGTGCCCGAGATTGGTTTATATGAAGGGACCAATTCACCTCCATGACAACGCTCGTCTGCATATTGCTCAACTGACTCTGCAGAAGCTGAACAAATTGGGTTACGAGATTCTGCCTAATCCGCCATATTCACCGGACCTTTCGCCCACCGATTATCACTTTTTCAAGCATCTCGACAACTTCCTGCGCGAAAAATGCTTCAAAAGCCGTGATCGGACTTCAATGACTTCACCGCTTTCAGAACTCCGGATTTCTTTGCTGATAGGATGAATAAACGTGTTTCTTTTTTGCAAAAATGTGTCGATTCTAATGGTTTTTATTTCGATTGATAAAGTTTATTATGAAAAGAGTTATGATCGTTTGAAGTTGAACGTCAAAAACGACATTATTCTGCACCAACCTAATATATCTTGGAAAATCTTTCATTTTTCATTAATTTTTAATGTTTCACAGAAATACAGAATTGTTGAAATTATCACAGCGTCAGATACATGGAGAGTTTATTTATTTGGAATATTAGTTCATCGTTTTAAAGTTATCTTTTTTTTTGAATTTTCTAAACAATATTTTTTTCTCAAAGGATTGCCCCCGGGCTGTATTAATTGAATGAATCCTAGCTAGATACTTTAATCTAAACGGAAGAATGCATCGGTGAAACAAATACCCAAAATTTTTAAGGTTAATTGTCAGCCTCTTTTGATGCCTCCGTTGTAATAATTCTGAGCGCGATTTGTCACCACTTTGAATCTTCTAACTGCGCTAATATTAGCTGCATCGGCTTCAAAAACGTTCAACAGGCGCCGATGAATGTTAATCGGTTCAATTTTTTTCTGCATGGAGGAATAACTCATCTCTGATTCTGCGCACATTTATAACAGGAGTTGCTTTCTTAGAGTCTCACACCGTTAATATCTGCAACTTTCAGGTCATGAATGTATAAGTTTAGTAAATATATCAATGCAATTTACAATCCCCTCTGATCTATTCGGGCGGAATAAAAATAGGAGATATTACTTTTGGAACATCCCTCGCATTCTGTTCTTAAAGGGTTGCTTTCATGCTGTATTAACTGAATGAACCGTACGAAGATATTCCTACTTAGACGAAAGAATGCACCGGTGAAACAAATACCAAGAAGTTGTAACGCTATTTGTCTTTCTAATTACCGACACATAAGTTTATTACTAGCGTTTTCAGCGTTAATGGAAAATTTAATTGCAAAAAAGAAAATATTTCATTATTTGGAAGAAAGCTTGACTTTTTTATAATCATATATGCAGTACAACTACATCAGAGATAAACTTTCTTATCATCGTTCACGTGTGTAGTGTCAGCGTAAAATAGCGAGGAGGGCTATATGAAAATGCATGCGAAATGGCGTCACCGATACAAAAAATAAAATCGTTAAAAAGGGATCATGTTAGAGACGTGAATAACGTTCGAGATCACATAAGAGACATGGAGCACGGAACGAAATAACGTTCGATATCACCTAAGTAACGTGGGGCACGGAACGAAATAACGTTCGAGGTCACGTGAGTGACGTCACAGTCGTAACAATGAGGCAATAAATGTCGATGTTTCAAAGCTGAAGTTCTTTTCTATTCTTTGTCTAATTTACGACTGAGCTCGCAACGTGTGTTGGGTCATGTGTAACGTTACACTAAGAGGAAATGCTATAAACTCAACTTTTTCCAGGGGCTTTCAGTCTATAGAACTCATTAACACGAAACTAATCCCCTAAAGACTACAACATCGTCGTTGTCAAATCCAATACCATTTGCCTATTTGTCATGCGCCTTTTTTTTTATAAATAATAAAATTTTGTTAATTTCATTTATACATTTTCAATCCTCTCATAATATTTTTCATTATTTAACTGACAACCCACCAATTCTATTAACCTTTATTTACAAGTGGCTTTTGGCCTTGATATATGGTGACGTGTTAAAAAATATGAATTATATGAATGCATTAATGATTACGCAAAAGCAGTGTGGGTTTTGGTAAACGTGTGACACAACAGACGTCATCCATGTGTTTATGATTGTCATGGACGCCATCACCAAGGACCTCTACTGATCTGTGCTCTGTAATGCAGATGACGTTCTGCTTGTCTTAAATAGTAAATCCGACCTACAACAAGTCCAGTCCTGGACGCACAGATTGACGTATTTTGGTCTACGACTGAACACCAGAAAGAAGGGACGACACGTGTGCACCAATAAAAACGAAATTTCCACTACTTAAGTTTACAGATAGGCTATTCCACGAACGTCCGCCTTTAGATATTTCGGTGCCACCTTCATATATTTCAGTGCGACACTTAGCGATGACAGCAACATCTTCAGCATCGATTGAGGACAAGGTGCCCTCATCTTACCCTCAATTAGTGCGTTCAATGCTAGTCATCAAATGACGGTTCAGATGGTTTTATATATGTGTTGAGGTCAAAAGTGCAAAAATTTGCTTTTGCATTAGAAGTTGCTGAGATGCGACCGAGAAGAAGATCGATAATTAGATGAACAGACATCCTGCACAAAACCTTTGTAAAACCAGCCTTCACAAGGACCAAGCCTGTGGTCGTGTTAAATGGATACCAAAATACATGGTTGTGAACCATGATGTAGCTCGAGATTATCGCATAAAGAAAAGATGAATGCATTAATAAATAGCTCGAGATTATCGCATCAGGAAAAGATGAATGCATTAATAAATAGCTAGAGATCATCGCATAAAGAAAAGATGAATGTATTAATAAATAGCTCGAGATCATCGCATAAAGAAAAGATGAATGCATTAATAAATAGCGCGAGATTATCGCATAAAGAAAAGATGAATGTATTAATAAATAGCTCGAGATTATCGCATAAAGAAAAGATGAATGCATTAATAAATAGCTAGAGATCATCGCATAAAGAAAAGATGAATGTATTAATAAATAGCTCGAGATCATCGCATAAAGAAAAGATGAATGCATTAATAAATAGCGCGAGATTATTGCATAAAGAAGAGATGAATGTATTAATAAATAGCTCGAGATCATCGCCTAAAGAAAAGATGAATGTATTAATAAATAGCTCGAGATCATCGCATAAGGAAAAGATGAATGCATTAATAAATAGCTCGAGATTATCGCATAAAGAAAAGATGAATGTATTAATAAATAGCTCGAGATCATCGCATAAGGAAAAGATGAATGTATTAATAAATAGCTCGAGATCATCGCCTAAAGAAAAGATGAATGTATTAATAAATAGCTCGAGATTATCGCATCAAGAAAAGATGAATGCATTAATAAATAGCTCGAGATCATCGCATAAAGAAAAGATGAATGTATTAATAAATAGCTCGAGATTATCGGATCAAGAAAAGATGAATGCATTAATAAATAGCTCGAGATCATCGCCTAAAGAAAAGATGAATGTATTAATAAATAGCTCGAGATCATCGCATAAAGAAATGATGAATGCATTAATAAATAGCGCGAGATTATCGCATAAGGAAAAGATGAATGCATTAATAAATAGCTCGAGATCATCGCATAAAGAAAAGATGAATGCATTAATAAATAGCTCGAGATCATCGCATAAAGAAAAGATGAATGTATTAATAAATAGCTCGAGATCATCGCATAAAGAAAAGATGAATGCATTAATAAATAGCGCGAGATTATCGCATGAAGAAAAGATGAATGCATTAATAAATAGCTCGAGATCATCGCATAAAGAAAAGATGAATGCATTAATAAATAGCTCGAGATTATCGCATAAAGAAAAGATGAATGTATTAATAAATAGCTCGAGATTATCTCACAAAGACAAGATGAATGCATTAATAAATAGCTCGAGATTATCGCATGAAGAAAAGATGAATGCATTAATAAATAGCTCGAGATTATCGCATAAAGAAAAGATGAATGTATTAATAAATAGCTCGAGATTATCGCATAAGGAAAAGATGAATGCATTAATAAATAGCTCGAGATTATCGCATAAAGAAAAGATGAATGTATTAATAAATAGCTCGAGATCATCGCATAAGGAAAAGATGAATGTATTAATAAATAGCTCGAGATCATCGCATAAAGAAAAGATGAATGTATTAATAAATAGTTCGAGATCATCGCATAAAGAAAAGATGAATGCATTAATAAATAGCTCGAGATTATCGCATAAAGAAAAGATGAATGCATTAATAAATAGCTCGAGATTATGGCATAAAGAAAAGATGAATGCATTAATAAATAGCGCGAGATTATCGCATAAAGAAAAGATGAATGTATTAATAAATAGCTCGAGATTATCGCATAAAGAAAAGATGAATGCATTAATAAATAGCTCGAGATTATCGTATAAAGAAAAGATGAATGCATTAATATATAGCTCGAGATTATCGCATAAAGAAAAGATGAATGCATTAATAAATAGCGCGAGATTATCGCATAAAGAAAAGATGAATGCATTAATAAATAGCTCGAGATTATCGCATAAAGAAAAGATAAATGCATTAATAAATAGCTCGAGATTATCGCATAAAGAAAAGATAAATGCATTAATAAATAGCTCGAGATTATCGCATAAAGAAAAGATAAATGCATTAATAAATAGCGCGAGATTATTGCATAAAAAAGAGATGAATGTATTAATAAATAGCTCGAGATCATCGCATAAAGAAAAGATGAATGTATTAATAAATAGTTCGAGATCATCGCATAAAGAAAAGATGAATGTATTGATAAATAGCTCGAGATTATCGTATAAAGAAAAGATGAATGCATTAATATATAGCTCGAGATTATCGCATAAAAAAAAGATGAATGCATTAATAAATAGCGCGAGATCATCGCCTAAAGAAAAGATGAATGCATTAATAAATAGCTCGAGATTATCGCATAAAGAAAAGATAAATGCATTAATAAATAGCTCGAGATTATCGCATAAAGAAAAGATAAATGCATTAATAAATAGCGCGAGATTATTGCATAAAAAAGAGATGAATGTATTAATAAATAGCTCGAGATCATCGCATAAAGAAAAGATGAATGTATTAATAAATAGTTCGAGATCATCGCATAAAGAAAAGATGAATGTATTAATAAATAGCTCGAGATCATCGCATAAAGAAAAGATGAATGTATTAATAAATAGTTCGAGATCATCGCATAAAGAAAAGATGAATGAATTAATAAATAGCTCGAGATTATCGCATAAAGAAAAGATAAATGCATTAATAAATAGCGCGAGATTATTGCATAAAAAAGAGATGAATGTATTAATAAATAGCTCGAGATCATCGCATTAAGAAAAGATAAATGCATTAATAAATAGCTCGAGATTATCGCATAAAGAAAAGATAAATGCATTAATAAATAGCGCGAGATTATTGCATAAAAAAGAGATGAATGTATTAATAAATAGCTCGAGATCATCGCATAAAGAAAAGATGAATGTATTAATAAATAGTTCGAGATCATCGCATAAAGAAAAGATGAATGTATTAATAAATAGCTCGAGATGATCGCATAAAGAAAAGATGAATGCATTAATAAATAGCTCGAGATCATCGCATAAAGAAAAGATGAATGTATTAATAAATAGCGCGAGATTATCGCATAAAGAAAAGATAAATGCATTAATAAATAGTTCGAGATCATCGCATAAAGAAAAGATGAATGTATTAATAAATAGCTCGAGATCATCGCATAAAGAAAAGATGAATGAATTAATAAATAGCTCGAGATTATCGCATAAAGAAAAGATAAATGCATTAATAAATAGTTCGAGATCATCGCATAAAGAAAAGATGAATGTGTTAATAAATAGTTCGAGATCATCGCATAAAGAAAAGATGAATGTATTAATAAATAGTTCGAAATCATCGCATAAAGAAAAGATGAATGAATTAATAAATAGCTCGAGATTATCGCATAAAGAAAAGATGAATGTATTAATAAATAGCTCGAGATCATCGCATAAAGAAAAGATGAATGTATTAATAAATAGCTCGAAATCATCGCATAAGGAAAAGATGAATGCATTAATAAATAGCTCGAGATCATCGCCTAAAGAAAAGATGAATGTATTAATAAATAGCGCGAGATTATCGCATAAAGAAAAGATAAATGCATTAATAAATAGCTCGAGATTATCGCATAAAGAAAAGATAAATGCATTAATAAATAGCGCGAGATTATTGCATAAAAAAGAGATGAATGTATTAATAAATAGCTCGAGATCATCGCATAAAGAAAAGATGAATGTATTAATAAATAGTTCGAGATCATCGCATAAAGAAAAGATGAATGTATTAATAAATAGCTCGAGATAATCGCATAAAGAAAAGATGAATGTATTAATAAATAGCTCGAGATCATCGCATAAAGAAAAGATGAATGTATTAATAAATAGTTCGAGATTATCGCATAAAGAAAAGATGAATGTATTAATAAATAGCTCGAGATCATCGCATAAAGAAAAGATGAATGCATTAATAAATAGCTCGAGATCATCGCATAAAGAAAAGATGAATGTATTAATAAATAGCGCGAGATTATCGCATAAAGAAAAGATGAATGAATTAATAAATAGCTCGAGATTATCGCATAAAGAAAAGATGAATGTATTAATAAATAGCTCGAGATCATCGCATAAAGAAAAGATGAATGTATTAATAAATAGCTCGAGATCATCGCATAAGGAAAAGATGAATGCATTAATAAATAGCTCGAGATCATCGCCTAAAGAAAAGATGAATGTATTAATAAATAGCTCGAGATTATCGCATAAAGAAAAGATGAATGTATTAATAAATAGCTCGAGATCATCGCATAAAGAAAAGATGAATGCATTAATAAATAGCGCGAGATTATCGCATAAAGAAAAGATGAATGTATTAATAAATAGCTCGAGATTATCGCATAAAGAAAAGATGAATGTATTAATAAATAGTTCGAGATCATCGCATAAAGAAAAGATGAATGCATTTATAAATAGCTCGAGATTATCGCATAAAGAAAAGATGAATGCATTAATAAATAGCTCGAGATTATGGCATAAAGAAAAGATGAATGCATTAATAAATAGCTAGAGATTATCGCATAAAGAAAAGATGAATGTATTAATAAATAGCTCGAGATTATCGTATAAAGAAAAGATGAATGCATTAATATATAGCTCGAGATTATCGCATAAAGAAAAGATGAATGCATTAATAAATAGCGCGAGATCATCGCCTAAAGAAAAGATGAATGCATTAATAAATAGCTCGAGATTATCGAATAAAGAAAAGATAAATGCATTTATAAATAGCTCGAGATTATCGCATAAAGAAAAGATAAATGCATTAATAAATAGCGCGAGATTATTGCATAAAAAAGAGATGAATGTATTAATAAATAGCTCGAGATCATCGCATAAAGAAAAGATGAATGTATTAATAAATAGTTCGAGATCATCGCATAAAGAAAAGATGAATGTATTAATAAATAGCTCGAGATCATCGCATAAAGAAAAGATGAATGTATTAATAAATAGTTCGAGATCATCGCATAAAGAAAAGATGAATGTATTAATAAATAGTTCGAGATCATCGCATAAAGAAAAGATGAATGTATTAATAAATAGCTCGAGATGATCGCATAAAGAAAAGATGAATGCATTAATAAATAGCTCGAGATCATCGCATAAAGAAAAGATGAATGTATTAATAAATAGCGCGAGATTATCGCATAAAGAAAAGATAAATGCATTAATAAATAGTTCGAGATCATCGCATAAAGAAAAGATGAATGTATTAATAAATAGCTCGAGATCATCGCATAAAGAAAAGATGAATGAATTAATAAATAGCTCGAGATTATCGCATAAAGAAAAGATAAATGCATTAATAAATAGTTCGAGATCATCGCATAAAGAAAAGATGAATGTATTAATAAATAGTTCGAGATCATCGCATAAAGAAAAGATGAATGTATTAATAAATAGTTCGAGATCATCGCATAAAGAAAAGATGAATGCATTAATAAATAGCTCGAGATTATCGCATAAAGAAAAGATGAATGTATTAATAAATAGCTCGAGATCATCGCATAAAGAAAAGATGAATGTATTAATAAATAGCTCGAAATCATCGCATAAGGAAAAGATGAATGCATTAATAAATAGCTCGAGATCATCGCCTAAAGAAAAGATGAATGTATTAATAAATAGCGCGAGATTATCGCATAAAGAAAAGATAAATGCATTAATAAATAGCTCGAGATTATCGCATAAAGAAAAGATAAATGCATTAATAAATAGCGCGAGATTATTGCATAAAAAAGAGATGAATGTATTAATAAATAGCTCGAGATCATCGCATAAAGAAAAGATGAATGTATTAATAAATAGTTCGAGATCATCGCATAAAGAAAAGATGAATGTATTAATAAATAGCTCGAGATAATCGCATAAAGAAAAGATGAATGTATTAATAAATAGCTCGAGATCATCGCCTAAAGAAAAGATGAATGTAATAATAAATAGTTCGAGATTATCGCATAAAGAAAAGATGAATGTATTAATAAATAGCTCGAGATCATCGCATAAAGAAAAGATGAATGCATTAATAAATAGCTCGAGATCATCGCATAAAGAAAAGATGAATGTATTAATAAATAGCGCGAGATTATCGCATAAAGAAAAGATGAATGAATTAATAAATAGCTCGAGATTATCGCATAAAGAAAAGATGAATGTATTAATAAATAGCTCGAGATCATCGCCTAAAGAAAAGATGAATGTATATATAAATAGCTCGAGATTATCGCATAAAGAAAAGATGAATGTATTAATAAATAGCTCGAGATCATCGCATAAAGAAAAGATGAATGCATTAATAAATAGCGCGAGATTATCGCATAAAGAAAAGATGAATGTATTAATAAATAGCTCGAGATTATCGCATAAAGAAAAGATGAATGTATTAATAAATAGTTCGAGATCATCGCATAAAGAAAAGATGAATGCATTAATAAATAGCTCGAGATTATCGCATAAAGAAAAGATGAATGCATTAATAAATAGCTCGAGATTATGGCATAAAGAAAAGATGAATGCATTAATAAATAGCTAGAGATTATCGCATAAAGAAAAGATGAATGTATTAATAAATAGCTCGAGATTATCGTATAAAGAAAAGATGAATGCATTAATATATAGCTCGAGATTATCGCATAAAGAAAAGATGAATGCATTAATAAATAGCGCGAGATCATCGCCTAAAGAAAAGATGAATGCATTAATAAATAGCTCGAGATTATCGCATAAAGAAAAGATAAATGCATTAATAAATAGCTCGAGATTATCGCATAAAGAAAAGATAAATGCATTAATAAATAGCGCGAGATTATTGCATAAAAAAGAGATGAATGTATTAATAAATAGCTCGAGATCATCGCATAAAGAAAAGATGAATGTATTAATAAATAGTTCGAGATCATCGCATAAAGAAAAGATGAATGTATTAATAAATAGCTCGAGATCATCGCATAAAGAAAAGATGAATGTATTAATAAATAGTTCGAGATCATCGCATAAAGAAAAGATGAATGAATTAATAAATAGCTCGAGATTATCGCATAAAGAAAAGATAAATGCATTAATAAATAGCGCGAGATTATTGCATAAAAAAGAGATGAATGTATTAATAAATAGCTCGAGATCATCGCATAAAGAAAAGATAAATGCATTAATAAATAGCTCGAGATTATCGCATAAAGAAAAGATAAATGCATTAATAAATAGCGCGAGATTATTGCATAAAAAAGAGATGAATGTATTAATAAATAGCTCGAGATCATCGCATAAAGAAAAGATGAATGTATTAATAAATAGTTCGAGATCATCGCATAAAGAAAAGATGAATGTATTAATAAATAGCTCGAGATGATCGCATAAAGAAAAGATGAATGCATTAATAAATAGCTCGAGATCATCGCATAAAGAAAAGATGAATGTATTAATAAATAGCGCGAGATTATCGCATAAAGAAAAGATAAATGCATTAATAAATAGCTCGAGATCATCGCATAAAGAAAAGATGAATGTATTAATAAATAGCTCGAGATCATCGCATAAAGAAAAGATGAATGAATTAATAAATAGCTCGAGATTATCGCATAAAGAAAAGATGAATGCATTAATAAATAGCTCGAAATCATCGCATAAGGAAAAGATGAATGCATTAATAAATAGCTCGAAATCATCGCATAAAGAAAAGATGAATGCATTAATAAATAGCTCGAAATCATCGCATAAAGAAAAGATGAATGTATTAATAAATAGCTCGAAATCATCGCATAAAGAAAAGATGAATGCATTAATAAATAGCTCGAGATCATCGCATAAAGAAAAGATGAATGTATTAATAAATAGCTCGAAATCATCGCATAAAGAAAAGATGAATGTATTAATAAATAGCTCGAAATCATCGCATAAGGAAAAGATGAATGCATTAATAAATAGCTCGAGATCATCGCATAAAGAAAAGATGAATGTATTAATAAATAGCTCGAAATCATCGCATAAGGAAAAGATGAATGCATTAATAAATAGCTCGAGATCATCGCCTAAAGAAAAGATGAATGTATTAATAAATAGCTCGAGATTATCGCATAAAGAAAAGATAAATGCATTAATAAATAGCTCGAGATTATTGCATAAAAAAGAGATGAATGTATTAATAAATAGCTCGAGATCATCGCATAAAGAAAAGATGAATGTATTAATAAATAGTTCGAGATCATCGCATAAAGAAAAGATGAATGTATTAATAAATAGCTCGAGATAATCGCATAAAGAAAAGATGA
The DNA here is from genome assembly GCF_053919585.1 of Euprymna scolopes. Classification (NCBI taxonomy): domain Eukaryota; kingdom Metazoa; phylum Mollusca; class Cephalopoda; order Sepiida; family Sepiolidae; genus Euprymna; species Euprymna scolopes. Next base: position 95,324,506 of record NC_136495.1, on the reverse strand, counting down.
ATGTATTAATAAATAGCTCGAGATCATCGCATAAAGAAAAGATGAATGTATTAATAAATAGTTCGAGATCATCGCATAAAGAAAAGATGAATGTATTAATAAATAGCTCGAGATCATCGCATAAAGAAAAGATGAATGCATTAATAAATAGCTCGAGATCATCGCATAAAGAAAAGATGAATGTATTAATAAATAGCGCGAGATTATCGCATAAAGAAAAGATGAATGAATTAATAAATAGCTCGAGATTATCGCATAAAGAAAAGATGAATGTATTAATAAATAGCTCGAGATCATCGCATAAAGAAAAGATGAATGTATTAATAAATAGCTCGAGATCATCGCATAAGGAAAAGATGAATGCATTAATAAATAGCTCGAGATCATCGCCTAAAGAAAAGATGAATGTATTAATAAATAGCTCGAGATTATCGCATAAAGAAAAGATGAATGTATTAATAAATAGCTCGAGATTATCGCATAAAGAAAAGATGAATGCATTAATAAATAGCGCGAGATTATCGCATAAAGAAAAGATGAATGTATTAATAAATAGCTCGAGATTATCGCATAAAGAAAAGATGAATGTATTGATAAATAGTTCGAGATCATCGCATAAAGAAAAGATGAATGCATTAATAAATAGCTCGAGATTATCGCATAAAGAAAAAATGAATGCATTAATAAATAGCTCGAGATTATGGCATAAAGAAAAGATGAATGCATTAATAAATAGCTAGAGATTATCGCATAAAGAAAAGATGAATGTATTAATAAATAGCTCGAGATTATCGCATAAAGAAAAGATGAATGCATTAATAAATAGCTCGAGATTATCGTATAAAGAAAAGATGAATGCATTAATATATAGCTCGAGATTATCGCATAAAGAAAAGATGAATGCATTAATAAATAGCGCGAGATTATCGCATAAAGAAAAGATGAATGCATTAATAAATAGCTCGAGATTATCGCATAAAGAAAAGATGAATGCATTAATAAATAGCTCGAGATTATCGCATAAAGAAAAGATAAATGCATTAATAAATAGCGCGAGATTATTGCATAAAAAAGAGATGAATGTATTAATAAATAGCTCGAGATCATCGCATAAAGAAAAGATGAATGTATTAATAAATATCTCGAGATTATCGCATAAAGAAAAGATGAATGTATTAATAAATAGCTCGATATCATCGCATAAAGAAAAGATGAATGTATTAATAAATAGCTCGAGATCATCCCATAAGGAAAAGATGAATGCATTAATAAATAGCTCGAGATCATCGCCTAAAGAAAAGATGAATGTATTAATAAATAGCTCGAGATTATCGCATAAAGAAAAGATGAATGTATTAATAAATAGCTCGAGATCATCGCATAAAGAAAACATGAATGCATTAATAAATAGCGCGAGATTATCGCATAAGAAAAAGATGAATGTATTGATAAATAGCTCGAGATCATCGCATAAAGAAAAGATGAATGTATTAATAAATAGCTCGAGATCATCGCATAAAGAAAAGATGAATGCATTAATAAATAGCGCGAGATTATCGCATGAAGAAAAGATGAATGCATTAATAAATAGCTCGAGATCATCGCATAAAGAAAAGATGAATGCATTAATAAATAGCTCGAGATTATCGCATAAAGAAAAGATGAATGTATTAATAAATAGCTCGAGATTATCGCATAAAGAAAAGATGAATGCATTAATAAATAGCTCGAGATTATCGCATGAAGAAAAGATGAATGCATTAATAAATAGCTCGAGATTATCGCATAAAGAAAAGATGAATGTATTAATAAATAGCTCGAGATTATCGCATAAAGAAAAGATAAATGCATTAATAAATAGTTCGAGATCATCGCATAAAGAAAAGATGAATGCATTAATAAATAGCTCGAGATTATCGCATAAAGAAAAGATGAATGTATTAATAAATAGTTCGAGATCATCGCATAAAGAAAAGATGAATGCATTAATAAATAGCTCGAGATTATCGCATAAAGAAAAGATGAATGCATTAATAAATAGCTCGAGATTATGGCATAAAGAAAAGATGAATGCATTAATAAATAGCTCGAGATTATCGCATGAAGAAAAGATGAATGCATTAATAAATAGCTCGAGATTATCGCATAAAGAAAAGATGAATGTATTAATAAATAGCGCGAGATTATCGTATAAAGAAAAGATGAATGTATTAATAAATAGTTCGAGATTATCGTATAAAGAAAAGATGAATGCATTAATAAATAGCTCGAGATAATCGCATAAAGAAAAGATGAATGTATTAATAAATAGCTCGAGATTATCGCATAAAGAAAAGATGAATGTATTAATAAATAGCTCGAGATCATCGCATAAAGAAAAGATGAATGTATTAATAAATAGCTCGAGATTATCGCATAAAGAAAAGATGAATGCATTAATAAATAGCTCGAGATCATCGCATAAAGAAAAGATGAATGTATTAATAAATAGCTCGAGATTATCGCATAAAGAAAAGTAATGCATTAATAAATAGCTCGAGATCATCGCATAAAGAAAAGATGAATGTATTAATAAATAGCTCGAGATTATCGCATAAAGAAAAGATGAATGTATTAATAAATAGCTCGAGATTATCGCATAAAGAAAAGATGAATGCATTAATAAATAGCTCGAGATCATCGCATAAAGAAAAGATGAATGTATTAATAAATAGCTCGAGATTATCGCATAAAGAAAAGATGAATGCATTAATAAATAGCTCGAGATCATCGCATAAAGAAAGATGAATGTATGTATAAATAGCTCGAGATTATCGCATAAAGAAAAGATGAATGCATTAATAAATAGCTCGAGATCATCGCATAAAGAAAAGATGAATGTATTAATAAATAGCTCGAGATTATCGCATAAAGAAAAGATGAATGCATTAATAAATCAAAATATATTCCTCTTGCTTTACTTGATTATTCAAAAGTCTTGATTGCGTTAATCATCAATCGAATAAGTTTATAGATCTCTCATCTGTACCATCTGTTTTATACTGCGTCGACAGCATCCTTTACAACCAACTTACCTCAAAGATAATAAATTAAGTAAAACTTTTAGTTCAATAATTGTCGGACAACTAATTAAGAAATTGTGTATATGTTAGAATGCTGTGGTAAACGTGTTCTTTCTTGATTAAAATCAAACCAGTCATATTGTAGTATTTTTAATGATTGATTTTCATTGTGTTGAATTATTTTAGCATTTTAATGTTTTTGTTGTATTTTATTTATGTTATTTTTTATTTCTTATTATAAAGATACATTTGGGGAATTTAATAGAAAAGTTGAAGCTTCCGCTATTTTTTTTAAATCCTTTTGTATTTTGTAAAAATCTTAATTAAATACGATTATCATTATGCATTACTGCTTAATGATTAATTCTCTTACCATTAATTTGGAGTTGAGTAATCTTGACTTCCATTGTTATTATAGTTTTGGAATACTATTTAAGTTTCTGTCCCGTTTACAACTGGACACTTCTGTTAAATAACCAGAAGATAATCCTCCACAGATTCAGCGCATGTAACAGAAATAGACATATTTTTGACTCTCTGCGCACATCTTTTATCGAGGCAGTTCTATCAGCAGAAGTTTGCAACCTATATAAAAGAAGTACTTTTTACTACTCAAGTGACTTTGGATGTTGCCCCATAGCAAGGGCGTAACAAGGAAGGATCAAGGAAGGGAACCAAACTCTCGTGTCAAAAATTTTACAAAATATAATTTTTCGTTTGTTTCATTTTAGTAAAATTTCGTTTCGTTTGTTTTTAATTATAATTAAGGCTCATTGGATGCTCTTATAACGTTAAATTTAAATATTTTGATTGATTTTTTTAATGTAAAAACTTTGTCAAATTACTCAAAATGATTAAAAAATACAATTGTTGGTTGCCCTACTTATAACTTTTTATGTTTTATAGTTTTTTAAGCCTTGCCAATTTTTGTCACATTCTGGTTGTAATTAAATACTTATAGACGAAAAATGAATGAAACGAAAGAATACAAATCCTTCCGTTTCATTTTTGCACAAAAATATAAATAAGTAAATATTTTGGATGAAACGGAATGAAACGAAACGAAACGAATCCAACCCTGCAAAAGTCCATTATATATGGGTATACTTTGAGGCATTATTGTGAAATGGCAGGCAAAATCGAATTGCAAGCAGTAAATAATTCCCCCATTACAGGCAAAGTATTTACGACACGGCAATTGCTACCGTACTGAGGCTTTAAATTAAAAAGGGAGGTCAAAATCCAAGGAAAGTACAGCTGGTTACGCCTTTGTTCCAAACTTATTTCTAGGAAAAATACCTATTAAGCATCAGTAGCAATATCCGCCTGGTGACGATTTACGACAGCAACAACTAGCAGTAACGAGCTCGTCCGTACAGATTTGGTAACAACAGTCAGCTCTGCTCCAATATAGAAAGCGACACCTTCAAATCATGTGTACTATACATTATCCTTGCTATTTTAATAAAGAAATGATTTACCGAGCTAGATCCCTGTCCTCTTTCAACTCTATAACAAATGCCTTAGAGAATCTTACTTTTCAAATAGCTCGAAATCAAGAACACTAGAGAAAGAACTGACCCGCCAAATGATCGTCCCATAAGTCTATTCCTACTTGTTTCAAACATCTTCAAATTTATAATTAATCTAGCGATAGTTTTCTACCTTGAAAATGAGAAACGGTATGGATTTAAGCAATCTCGTTCTATTGCAGATATCTTAACGGTCATGTCTGAACGTATATACCGCACATTGGATAGCTTAGGCGGTAACGATAAAGATAAAATGTTTTTAGCCTTTTTCACATTCTAAAAATCGCTACGGATCATCATATATTACAACAGGCCAACCCTTAATGACCCAAGATGGCTGGCGATATTCCAATACTTCCACCAACATCATAATCATCATCATTATTTACTATAGTAATTCAACTAGCAGAACCGATCCTACCCCTAACAAGAATCAGCAGCCTCGATCATGTCTCAGCTTTATCATCACTGTCATTGTCTACCCCGTCAGTTTATTTTCTCGAAATTTATTTATCATGAAATAAAAACATTTTTTTTTACTGCTCACTCGTGTTGATTCCTTTTTATTGACACATTTCATCACATCTGTTTCTTGCTGATGGTAGTCACGTGACACTGGTCGATTGACTATTGCTCGCGCTACAACGTCTTCAAGTAGTTTATTATCATTCCCAATTGAGAATGAGGAAGACGCAAAGTTATCAGCATCAATAAGCTACGATGCAGGTTATGAGCACATGGCGAGCTCTATCAGCTTCTTCAGCAAATAATAGAAAATGCGAAATGAAAAGCTACCCCTTTTCTAGCTGACACAAGACAAAAGAGGCTGTCAATTGTCGAGCACTTAACAGATGGCGACAAAATTTCATTTTAATGTCCACTGTGAATTCGATTATTGGAAGTCTAAGGTTAATGTCTGACGAAATAGCAGAGGCGCTAACGAATTGTTAAACCGAACATGAAAGGGACGCCGGTCAGTGTGTGAATAGTGTATCCTAAGCAACATTCCCATACACAGATACAATGAGACGCATTCAACGTAAAGCGTATGAAGTAGGATCCGACATCCTACTTTTTGTTCGTGTCGATGCAGGATCTATTATTCGTTTGATAACATTAGACTGCAATTGAACCGCAATTTTCTATTGTATTTCAAATCTCATCCATACTGCGGGCAAACTTTAATTATCATGATATCATCATCATTAGCCTTACAAACACGCACACATACACACACACAGACATATATATATATATATATATATATATATATATATATATATACGGGGTGACCCAAAAAACGGGCCCCGACTCTAATTAGATCCCGTTTCTTAGTGTTTTGTCCGAATGAAATGAAACTTTGGTCATAACTAGTTTATTCAATTCAAAATATCACATAAAACACAAGGGTCTTTAGCCTTTTTTTCTCCGTTCTACAGCATATGTTCTAGATGGCCTCCATTTAGCTTTTGTTTTTGTTGTTTTTTTTTTTGGTTACCCTATATATATATATATATATATATATATATATATATATATATATATATATATATATATATATATATATATACAGGGGGTGCAAAGGTAGGTATACAGTATTGAAATTATTGACATTTTATTGAACTGAAAGCTACATACCTTAAAGTAAAAATGCATATACTTTTAGTCTTTTGTTTTTATTAATTAAATTTCCTTTCGATTAAAGTACATGTACTTTGAATCATTTATTTTTATTTTTTCAGTTAAATTGGCAATTTAACCATGGCCGGTAATTTGACTGACGAACAGCGAAAATGGATATTAAAACAATAGTGGAAGACAGAAAATAGTGAACGCGTAAGAGAACAGTGGGTCAAAACCTTTGCAACACCTCCCCCAACAAGGCTCACGGTTTATCGACTGCGTGACAAATTTGAACAGACAGGGAGTATCCACAATGCACCGAGAAGTGGTCGACCAATTACTGTGACCACACAAGAAAATGAATTCAAAGTTGCTCAGGCATTCACTCAGAGCCCACAGAAATCGAAATACAGAGCCTCATCTGAACTTGGTATTGAGCGTAGATCATTGGGGCGCCTGATGAATCGTGCCGGTCTAAAGATGTACACGCCTCGATTGATACATGGTTTATTGGAAGATGACTCGGATCGTCGTTTACAATTTTCTGAAAACATCCTGAGTGAGGAACTTGAAGATAACGGTATTCTAAATAAAATTGTATGGTCTGACGAAGCAAACTTTAAATTATCAGGTGCCGTTAATCGACACAATTGCGTTTATTATGCAACCGAAAACCCTCGCATCACTATTGAAAAACAACTCAATCAACCCGGGGTAACAGTATGGGCCGGGCTTTCTTGCAAAGGTGTTGTTGGCCCCATTATTCTTCACACAAGCATTGATCAAACTGTGTACTTAAACATGTTGCAGGATACAATAATACCCCAAGTACGTGAACAATACCAAAATGATGACTTTTATTTTCAACAAGACGGGGCCCCACCTCATTTTGCACTCACTGTGCGAGCACTACTTGACTTAAAATTTCCCAACAGATGGATTGGACGCCGTGGCGCCATCGACTGGCCACCACGCTCGCCAGATTTAACTCCTATGGACTTCTTTTTTTGAGGCACAGTAAAAGATAAGGTTTTTGCACGCAAGCCTCGCACTGTCGAAAACATGATTCAGTTCATTTTGGAAGCTTGTCAGGAAATTGATGCTGATAAAGATCTTTGTTCTAGAGTGTGCATGAGTGCTCGTTCTCGATTAGAGGGATGTGTTGACGCTGACGGCAAGCAATTTGAATACATGCGGAAATAGGGCTTCCTATTACATGTGTTTCTTATGATACGTGCTAATTATTACTTGTTTATGCAACATTTGTTTGTCTGTATAATAAATGCCTTAAACTTTATACGTTTTTTCTTTTTTTGACAACTGTATACCTACTTTTGCATCCCCCCCCTATATATATATATATATATATATATATATATATATATATATATATATATAGAGAGAGAGAGAGAGAGAGAGAGAGAGAGGGGTTTGAAAACATATATAACCATTAAACTACACGGAAATTTCTGTGTTTCATCCTTGTGACTATTGCATGGAATCGATGTTGCTTCGTATTTTCATGTTACTCATGGTATTGGGTTTGCTAGTCAGCCAATCAGATTTTTTTTTATTCATACAGCCATTTATCGTACCAATGAGCGCGTGTTTATCAAGCAAGGGTACACGTGGCTAATAATCCACTTGTTCCTTTGGTATTTTTTGGCGGGGATCCATTTTTTTCTTTGTGTTGGGAAGTGACGTAATTTTAATCTGGATGTTTTCCGCTTGCATTTTACTTTATGCTTGTGAATATGTTTATGCATTTGTTTGTTTATTAATTTTTATGATTTTGAATATATATCCTTGTCACTCTACTGGGGCGACACAACATTGGTTTATCAAAAATGGGATTAATAAACTTTCAATGCCAAGTCAGTCCCTAGATATGAACCCAATTAAAAACTTTAAGGCATATAAGACCGGAACCTTCGCAATAAGAAAAGGAAGCCATCTTCTAAGCCTGAACTTTTAGCATTATTGCGTTAGACATGACAAGAAATTCCTCAAGATGATATTCGTCAAATAATCAATGCCACGCATAGAACGGTCCTAGAACTAAAAACAGAGAAGGTAATGCCAACCAAGTATTAGTTATTAAATTTGATACCTTGATTTTTTTTATTTTGTTCATTTAAATAAATTATATGTTCATTTAAATAAACTGTTTCTTCTTTTGTCATGCTTGTGTGTGTGTGTGTGTGTGTGTGTGTGTGTGCATTTAAAAAAGAAGTTTTTTGTTTATTAATTCTATTTTCAATCCTTTCCAACTTCCGAATAGCAGTCTTCACTTCTGGCGGGAACTGGCTGATGTAATCACCATATTTATCATAAGTCCGAGTACTTTCCAACCCTTCAGGATTCATCGGCAGGGATAAATTTATCTAACAGGTTTTGAACAATTTATGAAGTTTTTTTTTCTCATTGACTGATCAACATTCCTGTCCTCCGTTCCAAATTAGGAAAATTTTAGTTGACAACATATCTATACTTGAAAAAAAAAACAATAATATTCGGAAACTTGAACTACTAGAAGCTTCACTAATAAAATCTAAAAAAAAAACAACTATTAATAAAATAAACTTTAGCAATAGTAATACCATCCTGAAGTGCTTGTGGAGTTATTTATTTTAATTGCTTTACAAACATTTCAGGATGGTGTAAATTTTAACTAATGGAAAAAAAGATAAATAAAATAATTAACCAATGAGAAAAAACACTTTATAAATTGTTCAAAACCAGTTAGATTAATTCATCGCGGACGATAAGAGCATTTTAAATATTTGAATATTTAGTTTAAACTCCTGAAATGTTTAGCGAATATGTGCGAAAGGTTTACAAAAGGTTGTTTATAGTAATGTATGAATAAAAGAAATAAATTAGACTCTGAGAATCAATGTTAAATCTGGGAGTAGTAGTCTTACCCATTCTGTGGCACTTAATCGTATGTTGTAAATCAACAACTTCCAATAAATCAATAAACGTGTTTGTTTCGATTGTTTTATTATCAAGAAAAAAATTGAAAGATACTTTTGGTATCGGAAATTAGGCTAAAATTTTTTCGATTGCGATATCCCAAAACGTTTCGATTTTTTCGACTATTGATTCTCATTCCTACTGATCGTCCTCAAACCAATATATATATATATATATATATATATATATATATATATATATATATATATATATATATATATATATATATATATATAAATGTAATTCTTGGTTCGTTCAACATCGATAAAACCATATTTCTACATTACCAATTTAATTGAAATTTTCAGAAAATCTATCTGTAAAGTCAATGAATGTTTGCATGTTATTAAAATAATTTAACATTGCGAATTATAAAAATATTAATTAAAATATAAATATTTTTCGTAAGTCGTTTCTGCGAGACTGCCCGGTTTTATTTCCGATAACTTCCGTTTCAACTACTCTCGAATTACAAGATGAGTAAAAAAAAAAAGGTATTCATGCAGAGAGTGATCCGTGCTGAAATAATAACGTTATTATTTAAAAAGCCATTCTTAATATGGGGAAGGGAGGGTGTTTTGTACATATTCTGTACTTTGACCTTACAATTGAATACAAAAAAAAACATATAAAACTTTAATTAAACGTGGAAATACTATTTAAAAATAGCGCGGATCACTCTCTGCATTAGCACAAAAAAATCCCATATTTTTTAAATTTAAATATATTTAGGTATTTTACCAATTTTTGAATTTTAAATATCTTAAGGCTTTTCACCCATGAAACATTACATTTTAATTGTTTAGTTTCTTTCACGGCATTGTTTACATAAAAAGTTTGTTTTAACTTTTTCTAAATTGTTTCATTTTTACGACATGCCTCAGCGTATTATAAACACTCTAACCTCCCCATGTTAAAAACGGCTTTCAAATTAAACACGCCCTTCCACAAACCTCGAAAGCCGTTCTTAACATGGGGAGGTTGGGGGTGTTCATTTCGAACGCCGTTTTAACATGGGGAGGTTAGGGTGTTTATAATATGCTGGGGCGAGTCGTAAAATTAACGAAGTTGCTATTTATTATTTATTGCAAAAATTGCTTGAAATTTATTTATTTGACAAAAAAATCTTGACAATTCAAAAACAAACTATTTTATAAAAGTCCAATGTTGCTTTCATTTCAAAATTGTTTTCTTAAAATTATACTTTTTACGCAAACTTTTCAATCAATGTTTTTACAATTATATTTCGATTCCCAGTAAAAAAAATAAAAATAAAAAACAACCCACTTCTCCGTTAAAACAAAACAATCATTTAAATTAATTTCTTGTTGGCCTTTCAAAGTTGCTTTAATAAAAAAAGAATGTATAAAATTATTTATTTGTTCGAAAACACACACACACACAAACACACACAAACGAAAAAAATAAACAAACAAAAAAAACTAATAAATGTTTTGGTTTTGTTTTGGTTTTTAAATGGCGCTCTCCCAGTTTAAATAATTATGAATATGTCATTTCAATTTTTTGTTTAAAAAACAAAAATGTTCCATGAAAAACTTTCCCGTTCTCATTAATTAAATCGAAACATTTCCAATTAAACAATTACGGATATATGTTCTTTTTCACTTTCTTTATTTACTTTTTTTCATAGTCCTTTCCGGAAGTTTAATTTTTTTTTTTTTTTCGAACAAATAAATAATTTTAAACATTCTTTTGAATTGTCAAGATTCATTTTCTCCAGTAATATCGGTTTACCAACTTTCTGGAAGTAATAAATGAAAATTTTAGTTCAATTTAACGTTTCCGGAAGTAATAAATGTTAATTTTGGTAAATTTATTCTTTCCCTTTCCGGAAGCAATCGTTAGACCATATAATGATGTCTCCCTTAGATTTGGATAGTAAGTGCGTGAAGAAAATGGTGTCTCCAATTTCGGCAATAAAGGATAGAAGCACGATTTTATTCATTGTTGATTTATTCAAACAGTCTTTTGGAAAATAAATATTTAAGATAAAATGGGGTACTCCTTGGACGTTGAGTTCCATGGCAACCAGCAGAATTATTTAATGGTCGCTCCCTTAGCCCCCCCTCCTCTTAATCAAGGCTAACGCATGACCACGTAACATTTATCAGTTATTTACTTACGTTGCCTTTCGCACTTTCACAAACATTATTTATTTACGTTGGCTTAACTCTTTTCATGAATAAAACAAGTAACTACACCTGAATTTGTCACTTTTGCAAACATTTATTTATTTACGTTGACTTAACTCTTTTCATGAATATTGGAAAAAAGTTTTACTCTTTATGAATATTAAAAGAAAAAAATTTACTAAATATTTATTATTAATTTCTCACTTTTACAAACATTTGTAATTCATGTATTTACTTACGTAAATTTGTAATTCATGTATTTACTTACGTAAATACTTTTCATGAATATTAAAAAAAAATAACTAAACCATGTATTGATAATTTCTCACTTTTACAGACATTTTTAATTTACATGAGTGGATTATTTTTGGGGTAAATATTTACATTTAGGTCCACCTCCACAATTGTCTTTTTTAAATGACAACTTTTATTGATAAATAAATCTACTTCTCTGCAACGGGCACTGAACCCCTCTTTTTTTTTAAATAGTATTTTCGGATGGGTATGCTGACAACAAATATCAGTTAAATTTTGCAAATATTTTTTCACCCCCTCCAAAAATGGTGTTTATTCCGGAAGCTGTTCTAAAGATGAGGAGGTTGGGGGTGATTATAAGGTGAACCTAATCTAAAAAAAAAAAATAATACCAAGTTTTTAAAATGATTAAAATAATTTCTCACTTTTACAAACATTTTTACATGCGCACATAAGCAACTATTTTTTATTAACTTTTTTTTTACTTTTTTTATTTAAAAATTAGTAAATTTCAATGAATAGAATAATAAATCATTTATCATTAATATGTGTTTTTGGTTTTGTGTTGAATGAAACTTTTTTTTTAATGCACCAGTTTAAGGGTTACGAAATTATCAATAAATCGTTTAGTTACTAAGCCAACGTCAGTAAACAAAAAAAAAAATTTACGTGCGCATGCATTAGCCTTGTTTAGGGGGGTGCTAAGGGAGCGACCATTAAATAATGCTAGTCGCCATGGAACTCAACGCACAAGGAGTACCTAAAGTGGCACTTACACACTTATGGTATCGTTCTATTTTTTAAAATAGTATTTTCACACTAAATTCAAATTTTACAATATCTTTTTCTTTTATTAATTTGTTAGATGAAAGTACAGATAACCCGGTCGGTTTCTAATGTGTGGAAAATCTAGCTCCTAAAAAAACAGGGTACTCTGGATAGTAATAAAAAATAAAAATTGCCTCAGTCTCGAAAGATTTCTTTTCTACTGAACGAGGAAAAAACGGTGAAATGTAGTTCACCTTCTGTTTCTCTCCCCCTCTCTCTTCCTCTCTTAATATCTCTCTTTATCCATCTCTCCCTTTCCCTCTCTCAATCTATCTTTCTCTCTATATTACCCTCTCCATCTCTCTTTGAGCCCCTTTCTCTCTCTAACTCCCTCTATCTCTCTCTCTCCTTTCCTCTGTATCGCCCTCTCTGCTTCTTACTCTCCCCCTCTCTCTGCCTATCTATCAATCCCTTTATCTCTCTCTATCTCCTTCTCTTTCTCTATTTTCCTCTCACTTTCTCTTTTCTATCTATATATCTTCCTCTCAATCTGTCCATCTCTAATCCCTCATCCTATTTTAGTCTCCTAAATTAATTACAGTGAATAAGGCATTGTCAAAACTTGGATAAATCCTATTTTAGTCACCTAATTTACTGACTGTGAGAATGGAAATTACTACTACCTTGAACATCAGCAGAAGTAACTGGTAAAACTTTTCTAATTAAATTGATTTTGGTAGCCATTCGGTAACAAAATGACATAGCCTTAGTCCTTGCTGCACGAGGAATACCTGCGACCTTGCTGCCAAGTAGAAGAATTATTTATTCTACTTTGAAACATTCAATTTTTAAAAAATCTCATGTTCGACATCTCCAAAGCATCCAATATGCGGAAAATATTGCAGAAATGCAAACTTATTGTTTAGGATGAATGCACAATGGTACGCAAAAAATCACTTGAGGCTCTTGGTCGATCCTTGCAAGATTTGACTGGCAATGTCAGACCATTTGGGAATGCAGTGATATTGCTTGCAGGAGATTTCAGACAAATGTTATCTGTTATTCTTCAATCAACACCAGCAGATGAAATAAGTGCTTGCCTCAAATACTCTACCTTTTTGTTCCATGTGAAGACATTAAACTTAACTCAAAATATGCATGTCCAGTTGTAGACTGTTCGATCCGCACATAAATTTTTGCATCACTTGTGGGAAATTGGGTACGGAAAAATGCCAGCTGATCAGAGATAATAATTCCACTTGACTGAGTGAACGAGCTATTCTTGCAGGTCAATACAAAGCCGTCCACGCTATTATTCAATGTAAAATTTCAAGTGAGGTAGTCAAATACAAATCCATCGACACTGTTGTGAAAGCAGATAAAGTGGTTAATTATCCAACAGCTATATTTGCCAGGGATGCCACCGCATGTATTGCAACTGAAATTTGGCGTACTAATTATCATGTTGTGAAATAAAAACCAATCCAAGCTTTGCAAAGGCACATGGCTTGCAGTAAAAACAATTAGCAAACAATATCATAGAAACAACAATCATAACAGGACTTTTTACAGATGAATATATCTTCATTCCATGCATTCCTATGATTCCACCCGATACATCATTACACTTTAGGAAATTGCACTTTCCAATTTTATTGTCGTTTGCAAAACCATCAACAAAGCACAGGAAACAATTTTTACAATCGTGTGGCTTACAGTTACACACTGACTATTTTTGCACATGGACAATTTGTACTGTGTACCCATACGAAATGGAAAATTATAACCTATAAGAAACATGCTTTTTCTCATTTTGGAACTTTTTCCATTGCGCCAATTTGAGCCACAGCAACGCGTGGCAGGGTACAGCTAGTATAGTATATATATATATATATATATATATATATATATATATATATATATGTATATATATATATATATATATATATATATATATATATATATATATATATAGTGGTGGCTTTGATTTCTTCCAAGGATAACGTGCTGTTTCCACTTTTGTTGTCATTTTGTTGTCATTTGGGAATCCAGTTCTTATATCGAAGACAAATAGAAAACTAGCATTTTTGTAGCGAATAATAACAATGAGATGAATGGCTCTCATCTTGATCGCTTCATGTTTTGACAAACAGAGACTGGCCTTCACTCCTGATCTGAAATGGAACGCATACATCAAATCTGTTGCCAGGATTGCTGGAAAAATAGTTGGATCACTCTACCACCTCAGTAGGTATCTCACTTTCGATGTAATCCTCTATTTGTAGAAGAACCAGGTATGTCCTAACATGGAGTACTATTGTCACATCTCAACAGGAGCTGCTCGGCTGGCCCTATCTTGCCTTGAATAGGGTTCAAAATCAGCTTCAAAACATAGTAGATGATGCCCTTTTTTCTTCCCTGCAACCTCTTTCCCACAGAAGAGACGTTGCGATCCTGTCTCTGCTCTATCGTTATTTTCATGGCAAGCGCTCGACTAAACTCCAATTTGCCAAACTCTCACAAAAACACTCGACCTGCTTCAACCACTATATATGATTGCGCCTAACCTCTATCTGTGCCTAAATCTAAATGCACATTCCATGAACAAATCTTCTTTCCCATAACTGGCCGCCCCTGGAATACTGTTCCGGTGGCCTGCTTCCCGGTTGAATACAATATAATAGCCTTCAACTCCAATGTAAACAAGTTCTTGTTGAACCGTCCTTATAAATATTCAAATTCTAGCCAATTTACACTATTAACGATTACTACACTACAACCTTACATTCATTAACTCTTATTCTAGAGTGGCCTTCATAAGTTATGATTCCCAAGTAAAAAAGTGCTCAAGAGATGAACGGGATCAAAAGAAAATCTAGGAAATGCAGTTCCATATGTAAAATTACTTTCTTATTGTATCTTCTTTTAAGGCGTG